>NW_019444459.1:0-2112 GCF_002814215.2 Seriola lalandi dorsalis
ATAAATATCAGGAAAGTGACATGTACTGTATATCAATACAATATTAAAAATCCATATAGGGGAAAAAAAAAAGGAAGAAAATTTAAATATAAAATCATGGGGGATATTTACAACAAAAAATGCACCAGATAAAAAAAAACACAGCAAACTGAAAGGTCCTGCAGTGTCAGAAGGTCCTGCAACACCACAAACTCATTACTTCCTCATACTTGTGGTCATGGGTTCACATTCTTTGGTTTTATCGACAAGTAGCACCACACCCACAAGTGTTTACCCCGCCTCACTTAGTATGCAATCCTGCACTTATTTTGGCATAAAGTGAAGGACATACACTCACAGTTGAGAAGATAAGTGTTGAGTGTTTTCGGAAATTATTTAGCCATTTATTTTAGAGTTCAAGTACATATTAATGAGCTGTTTTTTTTTAGCAGGTATGATCCCTTCCAGGACAAATAAGGAATAACAAGTTCCTGCTTTTTGCAATTTTCCCGAAGTGGTTGAAGCAAGGCTGCACGACACAAAGAAATTCAATGAGGCTGCTATGTAGTGCTGTCCGCATAGAGATGGAAATGAATGTAATGGTTTCAAATGGTATCACCAAGTGGAAGCATACAAAGCGGCAATACAAAACATAACATTGACAAACTGACTCTTGGGGAACAGCACATTTAAATCTAAAAGAAAAAGTTTTTTGTTTCAGGGCCAGAGATCGAGTGTGACGACATTGTGGGTGCCAGTACCTGTGACTGAAGGTGGTGAGGCCCATGGTGGCAGACACAAATGCTACAGCCCAGGGGAAGGTGGTGTTGCCACACAGAAGAAGGGTAAACACACTGGACACACCCATGGAGAAAAACTAACAGAAGGATGAATGCACACAAAAACACATAAATCAAAATCTTACAGAATTCATTATGTACAAGAGTCAAGAGGACATTCATACACTGTGTATGAGTGGAAGAAAATCCACACAACGAGACTATACAAGTTTACATATACACAGAATAACAAGGTGAGTGTCAAATATTGTACCTGCATCAACTTCCTCACTGAGGCTGTATCAAAGCCTGAGGAGATCAAAAGAGAAATTAATAGGCAGTTATACAGTTATCAATAATAAACTACATTTACAAATGATTCTGATATCAGCTCCTTGGTTGCTGTACCTTGACTGATGAGGTGGTCAGACAGGCAGCCACTGAAGAGGGATGAGGGTATGGCCACGAACCAAGGAATGACATTGAACACCCAACCCTGGAGGGACGACACATTTTTTTTGTGTGTGGGTGAACTTGACCAGAAACTGCAGGGAACTTTGTGTGTTCTGTCATTTTGTTAAGTCGTTTTCATCATCACTTTTCATCTAGTGCCGCCAGCAGTACAAGATTTTTATTGATCCAGTGAAAAACCACATCTTCCACATAGATTGGCACAGTATTATCTACAGATATTTGTGGTTTACAGAAGATCTAGTCATAATGACTTTTCTTCTAGCGCCACCATCAGGTCAAAAATCTTATTTTTCCTGTGCTTTGGTTTATGACCAGATACCTGCAAAACTATTAACATTCCCATGAGCCTCAGCTGTATTTATAAGCAAATGTTATCATGCTAAACTAAGCTGGTGAACCTGGTAAATGTTATATTTGCTTAACATAGGCATATTAGCCGCTAGCTTTTGTGAGCAAGTTAGCATTCTGGTTACAAGCAGTTACCCCAGAGCATGGCGGTGCCTGTGTATAGCCTCACAGAGCAAAAGGAATGGCTGTACACTTAGTCTTGCTAAATAAAGGTGTACTCTTTCTTAATCTTAACCCTCATGGCTCCTGTAATTCTAATGTCAAATACGGGATCAAGAGGAGGGAGAAAAGGTAGCGTGTTTACCTTCGCATCAGGGAAAGTGTCTTTAAAGAATGTTGGCAGCCACGACAAAAGAGTGAAGAAGGTGCTCGCTGTGCAAAGGTGTGTAACGATCACAGCACTGGTCAAGGAATGATGAGAGACAAACAGTCAAAATAAGTGTATTGCAAATACATTTACATTTACCAAAGGTTGTTTATTAACAAAGACAGCGTGCTATTTGTTTGAGCACTGTCTCGCTGATTTGACAGA
>NW_019444460.1:0-2043 GCF_002814215.2 Seriola lalandi dorsalis
ACTGAATAAGACATTAAATGTGGTTTATATCTGGTTCCCTTGAGATTATTGCTTTAGTAAAGGTGCCCCCTGTGGGATTTTCTACATTTCTAGTAGCAAATTTAAACATGAACAAGCATGACCCAGCCCTTTTATTTGGCTTCACCAATCAGATTTTGGGGTTTTGCGATATTGTTAAAATAATGTTAGGTTAAGATTTTAAGTCCCTGCGTCTCCATCTGGAGCATCAGTTGCTAATACAGGTTGTGATTGATGATGACCACTCTTTTTTTTAGTGAGTAGAGGGCCCGGGGCCGACGATGTCAGTCAATACCTGCAATATTGCCTCATTTACAGCAACTGTCAAAGTGACTTACACTCATGCACACGCACACATACACACACACAAACACACCTCCCCCACTGTCAAAGTAAATTGGGTGTATGTTCTCTAAACCCTATTTATGGGTCTCCCATTGTTTTTCTTGATGCAATGTCTGACACGGGGGAAGAAAGGGCAAAATTCATCCACCCATCATCCGGAAGAGAGGAAAAAGATATATATATATATACGTATTTGAAACGGGGGGAGAGAGATAGAGATGGGCAGACAGGACAAAGAAGACAGAAAGGTTGAAACAGGCTGGCAGGCAAAAGAAAGATGAATGGATTGAGAGACATAGCAGGAGAAGGTGAGACAAACACATAGACAGACAGAGGGATAGACTGCATGCCATGAACTCAGCTGTCACACACCCTAGCTCCCCCCACCCCAGCTTCCTGTCACTCACTGCTGATGACAGCCCCCATCCTGTCTGTGCCTCCGTCACCTCAATCACACAAGGGCCTGATACTGTCATCACACTCTGAGCGCCATATCAAACTAGTACACTGCTATGTGTGTGTATATATTTGTGTGTATCTGATAGGGTATATGACCCCTTGCTGGGGAAAGTGTGTGCGTGTGTATGTGTGTGCAAACGCCTGATTGTGTGTCTGCAATTTGACAAGCAAGCCTTCTTGAGAAAAGTCTGTCTGACTGTTGGTCTATCTGACAAGCTCCCATTCTGAGGAAAGCCTATGGATTAGGCCCGGCCAACAAATACACCCGGCGTAAATCTCAGTTGCTTACACCAGGACAGTGAACACTTCGATTTCAGGGCAGCATTGAATACAGATCAAAATCTGTGATCTTCGCAAAAACTGTCAACTCTAAAGCTGATGTTAAATCCAGGAAACATGTTTGGATGATTGATACTGATCCATCAGTCAGGTGTTTTTTGTTTCTTTTCTGAAGCAGAAGCCTTTTTTTCAGAAAGATATCCTATGCACCAAGAGTATATTTCCATGCTTTAACAGAAGGACAGCAATCAATATCCTCCACAAATTGCTTTAATGTAAGGCATATATAAATATAATGTATATTATTAAATAAAATGTGGCTGCTGCCCATCCTCCAGGTCTTCACCAATTAGTGGGACAGCAGGGTAACATGCGGACATGCACACAGACAGCTCCAGACACGTTATTCTACTTTCTAGTCTGTTTTAGGATGCATACGCAGTTAGTGCCCTTGTTGCATAGGTCACAACAAATCGGAGGTCCTCACAGAGCCTCGCATACACCCTCTGATGTACCTCTGATCACTCCGACCCGAGCAGACTCTCTTGGAAAGTATAACACTATATTTATAGAACTAGAGTCGCAGTGTGTAATATTACTTTTTCACAGTCACCTTCTATCGAGGTTTCACTGGCTCAGGGGGATAAACTCGATGGCTGCACCCCTGCAGTGACACTGACATGATGGCACTTCAGTCATTATGTAATATGTCAAGGTTTTGAAAAACATATGCTGGACACAACTTGATATAGAAAACCAATTTGACTGTAGAGGCTCTACATCTCTCACACAACCCCCGTGCTCCTCTATGTCTTGCCTGTCGCAAATGTCCTGACAGTGACTGTTATTCTGCTCAGGATGAACTATGCTCCCGAATTTCAGTGTTTGGAGGCTGAATGGACATATACCATACACAAGTTAGTGACTATAATTAGAAGTGAC
>NW_019444461.1:0-1220 GCF_002814215.2 Seriola lalandi dorsalis
AGATTTTTTGATTGTAATTGCTGAAATAAAATTCACAATATGTGAAATATGTTCCATGGATAAACATAACGTTTAAAAAATACAAAGAAAATGACAAAATCTGATGACAAAATTAATGAATAGATAATGAATTCACTTTTCCAATGTGTTCTCTTTCTCCAAGGACTGATTGTCTACTTGAGTCGTCTAGTCTCTATCACTAATTTTAACAGATATTTGAGGGTCTTATTTTATATTTTTTTTATTTTTCCATTCAGTATTTAACATTCTGTTCTTTTGTTACTAACTGTCTAAATTCTGTTGTATGTGTATGTTATGTTGTGAATTAAATTCATATGAAAATCATAAGAACTTCTGTGCAATACAATGTCATAGGAATTGAAAGAACAGGAAAAACACTCGTTAAGCCAAGTGGGAATGTTCACACACTATTAGTGGTTAGAACTTATTGCTAACCTTGTGGTCACACCAGATAAACAGCCTAATTTAGCTACTTTAATTGTGTTATATTTTTAGCAGTTTATTACCAAGTGACACCAGAAACAGTGTATATTTCCCAATCAATTATATTAGTGTTAATATTGAATTTTATTTTGCCTTAACAGCAAGTGGTGGTGCCTTTACAACCATTCTGCCAACTGTTTGACAATTCTGTTGTTCATTTCATCAAGTGGGAGATATTGGCTATGTCCAAAATTCCCAATTCAGAATTAGCAATGTGATAATTATGGTTTACACCATCTGAACACAGCAATAGCCACATGCTAGCATTAGCCTTGCAAGCTAACAGCTAGCTTAATACAATGTATTTAAGAGATGTATTTGTATCATGGAGTCCTGTTAAATGACTAACTGCAAACCATGCCTCTTTTGTGGTGCCATTTTCCATGCTAACCAGCTAGCTAGGGGTATAGACTGGCCTGAATAAGTAGTGCTTCTCAGAGGACATATTATAACCTCTTGTAAACTAAAAAGACTAACTCAGATTGCTGAAGCCTCATATTAGATTCAGACAAACTTCTGAATACACTTTTACGCAAAATGACAACTGGGAATTTTGTCCCACCATTCACTTAGTGTACATTTAAAGCACTTTAGGAAGGGCTCTTTTAATGGCAGTAGGTTATTTCAGTGACTGATGCTGTAGAAAAATTAACTGTAGGTGTTGTGATATTCACAGAAGCCCTGCAGTTATAGCTGAAGTAGTAGTAGTAGTAGTA
>NW_019444462.1:0-2041 GCF_002814215.2 Seriola lalandi dorsalis
ACAGGATATCCTGAGGCCACACAGGGCAAGACTGCATCAGACCCGACTGTCACCTCTTTTGTTTCTGGCAGTGCAGCGATTTGAGGAAGGGCTGTGCAAAGAGGCAAAGGATTTTCAACGAGGATAGTGACAAGAGATCAGTGTGTCTGGGCAAGCGCATTTGTGGACGGTTTTAAGGATTACTCACACTGAACGTTAAGGACCACTTGGGACTGTACTGAGCCTACGTCATTGGTGGCGGTACAGCGGTATTGCCCAGCGTCGGCCTCCGTCACTTGATCGATCTTCAGCATGCCGCCTTTCACCATGATGTGAGTTGGCAAAGCCCCGCCTACTTTACTCCATTTGACGGTGGGCTCCGGGTCACCGACAGCCTGGCATTCAAACTCCACAGAGTTCCCAATCATCACGGTCTGCACCGAGGTACGCACGTTGATCATCACCTTTGGCAGGGCTGTGGGGAAAAAAAGAGAAATGTGACAAAAACAGGAAGGAGTTATCTTGTGTTTGATTAAGTTGTATATACATTACTATATTTGCAGTAAATTCTACAGACCTTGGATGGTCAGTCTGGCAGTGTCCTGGGCCTGACCATACACACTGCTCGCTCTGCAGATATAAACACCTTCATTGCTCTGCTCAAGGTTCTCAATCCTACGGAGAGACATTAAATTACACATGAATACAAGTCATGGTTCAGTTTTTACTTCACATATTACACATTTAAGGAATTTTATCAGTAGATTTAAATGTTTTAACCCATTTAAAGGATAAGTCTGGTAATATTCTACATTTTTATGGCCAAAAAAGTCCATGAAAAGACCAAAACCAACAATAAATGTATCCTCCAAACAAGTACTCTCTGTGTAGCCGAAGCCTGATATAGCTTATTCCTCTGGGGCCATAGACTTTCATTGTTGTCCAACACCTATTAAAAACCCATAAGTGAGTCTCACTGTTGTTGTAGTTTATTTTGAGTTGACCCAACGGTCACCAACCGTCCGGCTGCTAAATACTTGCTAGCTCGCCAAATCCGCAGCTGAAAATAGTCCGTTACAAAAGTGCTATTTACTCCTATTTGAGTAGCATTTGCTAAAAGCCACCGTGCTCAAATAATTTAGCATTAAAAAAAAGATTAGTATATATTAAAGATAGATATAAAATATTGTAACTAATTTCTAAAGATTTACAGCTGTAAATACAACTTGTGTTTGATGCATTTGATCCTTAAATATCATACATATCCAAACATTCAGAGCTGTTTTTGTCTTGTACTGTTGCCTATTTCCAACAACCCAGCACAGAGCCTCATGAGTCACCTGAGCACTCCATCCTTGATGTGGTGGTTTGGCGGCAGGGCGCCTCCTTCTTTCAGCCACTCAATTTTGGTTTCTATTCCACCTGCCGCTGAGCAGGTAAACTCCACAGCACTGCCCTGGGCCTTCACCTCAACCTGGGGTGACACACGCACCGCCAGAGGAGCTACAGAGGGGAACGACGGAGATGTATTTTAGTTCTTCTTGTTGAGGTGCAGGAATATCACTGCGCACACTCCTTCATGGATCTTTAGATGCTCTGACACATTTGCCAGCTATCTCTATGACATGTTAAACCTTGTCGAATCATCATATTATCAGCAAACTCACATCTGACTGTGACTTTGGCGACCACTTCACTGTTGCCCACTTTGTTGCTGGCCACACACTTGTAGCTCCCGGCATCCTCGGCAGCGGCCAGGTTGATCTGGAGATCCCCGCCGCTAACCTGAGCCCTCGGGGACAGGTTTCCATCCAGCTTGGTCCAAGTGTAGGTTAAAGGAGGAGTGCCGTGGGCCAGGCACTGCAACCTGATCACCTCGCCGACGCGCACAGCCACATCATCAGGCACAGATGTGGCATAAGGAAGAGCTAAAGATAGGAGGAAAAAAATCATTGGGTTTATTTGTTTTCTTGGGAGCAACATGAAACATGAAGAAGGAATTTCCATTCAGTGGATACTACATTTAAAAATAATAAAGCTGAATACATTTTTTTTTTTTTTT
>NW_019444463.1:0-2041 GCF_002814215.2 Seriola lalandi dorsalis
CACTAGTGTCTCCTGTCAGCTCTATCAGGGCCTTCAGTATCCACTGGCATTAGAAAACTAAAATATTCCACATCACGGCACTATATGTGATCCCCAGTTTTATGGTCCTTTACTGTGTTTGTTAAACTTATTTGTGTCTGTTAGCTGGCATGGCTCAAACAGTGCTCTTGTTTCTAAAAATGACAATTAAATAATAAACAACGGTATCTTTATCTCTTTGTTCATTAATTATCTCCAAAATCGTCCATTTGCGTGGTACATTAGAGCATGAGTTCACCACGAGTTCAATTACAGCACACAAAGCTAATCTTGTGTAATGTCCAGGGGATGCTGGATGACTTCTAAACTCAGTACTGTTTTTCATAACACATAGACACAAACAGCAGGGGTGACGCTGGGTAATGAATTTCAAATCTGGTGTTTAAAGTGGGTGGTGGCGGTCACTCAGCAGCTCAGAAATTACACAGCATAGCATGAGCATGATCCTGAAGCACAGAGGCTGACAGATACAGACATTAAGGGAGGACCAGAGATGAGTGAGTTCACAGTTCAGTGGAGAGCAGAACAGTGAGGGGGTTTCCTCGTTGTGGACATACTGTAGTAAAACCACTCAGCTGGCTGGCCCCCTGCTGGAAAAAATCTTGACTTGCACTAAAATCTTCATCAAGGTTGACAGCATAACAATCAAGAAGTAAGAAGAGTTTTTTTGTTGTTTTTTTTAAAACTGCAACTAGCAGCTTGTCTGTTGGTCAGTCCAAATAACTTGTGAAATATATGGATTATGTGCCAGAACACAGCTACAGAACACAGCTACAGAGTTTATGAGCCTGACTTTTCAGTTCAAAAAACATCCAAAAATCCTGAAAAACTTGGTCATCATAACATGAACTATATTCTGTGATAGGCTAGTTTAAGATTGGACAGTTAGTTCTCACAGCATGCACATGAAGAAATCATCATGCCTTTCTAGGTCAGCCATTAAAATTATATTGAAAAAAATAATAATGAAGCCCTAATTACAAGAAAAAATACTTTTTTCCTGGATATTCTCCATTCATTCTGTTTGCTTAAGCAAAATACATATGAGAGCATTTTTAATCTCCATGTGTAGCTGTTTTCACTTAATGTGGCTTTTGATGACAAGAAGTTGATGGCATTCCTCAGAGTAATTCTCAGGAAAAGTATGTGTTGACAGTGCAGCACGATACTCTCGCCAGTTTCTAATACATTAATGATTCTCTGTGAAACATTCTGAGAAATACTTACACCACAGTTTCAAAAGTCAGGAGTAGACCGCAATAAAACTTTCACAGCAATAGCAAGAATGTATTTTCATGGCTTTTTTTGCCCTTCAAAGTGTGTGAAATGCTTTAAATGTTGCAGCATGTTTGTAGTGCTCAACAGAGCAGGAGCCAGACATCTGCCAGGCTGTGCTCTCTGCCACAGCCCATGCTGCCACAGAGCCGTGTCGACAGAGATCTCAGTTGACACCACAGTGGACATGACTCAAAGGATCCCTAAATATTTGGCTCAGCCTTTTCTAAAACCCTACAATGAGTATTCTCTGCAAATGCTTAAGTTAGGAATCCATAGTGATCATCAGTGCCAAGCAAGTGGTTTCGCTCTGTCAGTGCAATTTAACTCATCATATCTGGTAACATCTCTCTCTTTCTGTCCCTCTGTAGGAGACTACATTCTGGAAACGAAGCCTAAAGAGATATCAGAGGCTCAGCGGCTAAACTATGAGCAGGTAAGGCTTGCCTAATCAATGCGGAATATTCTTATTAAACAGACATGTGTTTTTGCTTATGTGTGTGCATTTGTAAGCTGCTGACTGTTTATGGTACTTGAGGAGCACGGGGCTTTTGGAATGAACTCACTCTTTGTCTCCTCTCTCTCTCTCTTGCTCTCTGTGTCAAAGTCATAACTGTGCAAGTTTAACATGACACACTCAAAATTTCTCAGATGTTATCATGGCCACTATTGATATATTTTCACCACTGATTACAAAGTGAGATGCACACTTCTCTGATGTGCCACA
>NW_019444464.1:0-2638 GCF_002814215.2 Seriola lalandi dorsalis
CCAAACACATGCTGACTGATTTCAAACACCAGCTATGATATTTGTTTGAATTTGAGTTTGTTTCTATTAAAATAATCTATTAAAAGGCCTGTTTTGTTTAGTACATAGTACATATTGTGCCTAAAAATCATACATAAATCTCTTTGCACTGACTTGTTTTATTTTGGGTCCTAGACGTGTCTAAGAAAAGACATAAGAAACCGTGGCTTATTATCCATATTTCACAATTATCTATTTCTGTGGAGCTGGAACTTGAGGAGAAATTGCCAAAATAAAGAATCTAGTGGTGCACACATTGTTTTGTATTTAGACATATGTGAGATATGGTTAGAGTTAGACTTTATACGGGTGAATACTGTACCTTTGTTTTCCATCCAGGTAAGTAACGGGACAAAAGCCCTTCATCTCAACTTGCTGTGGGAACCTGTTCTTCACCTGAATCTCAGTTAGCTTTCTTGGGAGCAGGTGGGGCTCTGGGAGAGTGTTTGGGCAGCCAGGAGTCACAAATTGATCTGGAGTGGACAGGAACCTCTGTGGTTGAGAAAGCAATACATTCATTCAGATTCAGTCACAGTTAACATAAATGTTATCCTTTATAATCGCAGAGCATGATATAGACATAACAAAATCCCCCGAGTAATGACAGGAATCACACACAGAATTTAAAATATCTTAAAAGCAGACAACTTTCCACCTTCGAACATTTGATATCTGTGTGTTGTAAAGTGTCCTAAAGCTCCACTACACTGACCTTTAAATGGTTTTCGCCACACATCTTGTAATATTGTCCCCTGTACTCAGCTGAATTAATCAGAACTGAAATTTCTGAGCAGTCTCCCAGGTGGTGATGTAGAGCTAGGCAGACTGGGCAGTAATGGCCAAACTCTCCAAGCCGATGGTGCAGCTCCTTTGGTGTGATGCACAGCCTGTTGATGCAGGCTGACTGACCTGCAAAATTAAAAGGCATGTGGAAGAGAACCTATTGTTTGTCATCTTGAGAGTGATCTAGATTTAAGTTTATTATTTACTCACCTTTTGTGTGACTTTTTAAATTAATTTATCTCTTTTTAAAAAACTTTTAATGTTTTATTTTGTTTATTTAATTGCCGCAGCTGCATTGTTATTTATTGCAAACTGCTATGCTATATATTTATTTGTTATCTTACTTCAGGTATAAAAAGCTCTGCTGAGCTGATACTTGGTTAAGTTTCTAATACTTACCGCTGCGTACCCTATCCAGGTAACTGTGGATGTATCTCATGCTGATACTGACTTCTTTTATACTACTGTTCCAGATCCACCATTTGCTCTTCAAGCCATCAAGCAGAATCCAGTTCTGATATTGTTTCTGGAAGTGTTTCTTCACCAGCTCCACCCCCTGCTTGTAACATGAGTTACGAATGTGGAGGATCTCAGAGCTGTCATGCATCAGGTGAGGCCTATAATGAGAGGAAGACACATTTTTATTACATTCACTTTGAAGGCTTGTGATTTTGAAAATACACACGATTTCTGTGTATTTATTATTCCTTTTGTTGTGTGTAAGTGTTGTCTCACTTGTTGGACTTTATCTTGTCCTCAAGGCCTCTCTTCAGCACCTCCACTGTGTCCAGCTCAAGCTCAGCGACTATCATGGGGATGATGCTCCGAGAACTCATGAGCTCTGCCTGCTTAAGTGTCATCGGAAAGCCATCCAACACGTACCTGGAAAAAACATCCTCAAGTCTATGCAGGATTCATGACAGTCATAACATGGTACATAGCAGTGATGTTACTAAGGTAACAGTTAGGACCTTTTCAGGCCTTGAGTTTTAATAAACAAAAGAATGGAACCTGTCTTACCCTTGAGTGCTGCAGACCGAGCTCATGAGCGCCACCTCCAGACACTGAATGGCCAGTTCATCGGGTACAACAAGGCCCTGGGAGAGGTGCTTTTTCATCTGGACAGCCAGATCAGTGTGCTCCTGAGTGTTGAGCACCATACGCATAACACTGCCAATGGACAGCTGTACCAAGCCATATTTTTGAGCAAACATTTTTGCCACTGGAGAGATGGAGAGAAGACCAAAAATTAAGAAAAAAAGGAAAGGGATATGTAAATGAGAAAGTGGAAACTTTGCAACTGCTGTGAGTCTTACCAGCCGTTTTACCAGATTTGGGTGGTCCAAGGACGGCCATCTTAACAGGGAGGGATGGGGTGGGCTTGGACTGCCTAAGGTACTTTAAAGGGTTGACCATAAATGTGTTGCGGTTCTCCTTAGATGCAAAGAAGTAGATATACTGATGGAAGATCAGGGGATATGTGGTATTGAGAGGCCACTGCAGGGGCTGGATTAAGTCTCTCTCCTTGTATTGCTGTAGAGGGGGTTGTGTGTAGATAAACAACATGTACAATACATTACACTATGTAAAGGAAATTTGAGATTTCTGCTGAGATACTAGGTGTACTTTTATCTGAAATAACTTCTGGAACTTTTATACATGACAAAAATCACAGACTCATCCCACTGATGATGGGGCCATTCTGGGATTATAAATACCTTGATGGGATCCCAGCAGCCAAAGGCACTGTGTAACTTGTAAGTGGAGAGCAGCAGCCTCTGTGCCAGGCTGTATGAGATGGGTTGACATTTTTGGA
>NW_019444465.1:0-3376 GCF_002814215.2 Seriola lalandi dorsalis
CAGGTAAGTTAAAGACAAGGGCAATTCTCCTCACACACACACACACACACACACACACACACACACACACACAGATTCCCTCGTGTCAGGCGCCAATATTTAACCTTTTATTAGTTGAATTCAGCATGAAATGGAAAACAATAATGGGTACAATGACTGAAGACTTTTGCTTTTTGTAGTTAACTGCCAGACAGGTTTATGTGGTGCTAAATCGCCCAACTTTGTGCTCAGTTGTAATAAGGTCAAATGAGCTATTGTCTCAATACTGAGGCTTAAGCAGCACATTTAAATAAACAGACCTATAAATAGGACAACAGCACAGCAACCGCTTGGAGCTATTACAGACATTGGTCCATCAGTCCTTATGACAATCACCCAAGGGGAAGCTTATTGCTTTAGCTGCACAAACGCCACTCAGGCTGCAGCATACCAAAATTACAGGACAAGTATGAAATGTCAAGCCTTCTCATCTGTATTAGTGGCAATTTATAGCTACCAATAGCACAGCTTTCTCTCTCTCTTTCTGTCTCTGCCAGGCTCTCTATATCTGTCCCTCTCTTCTATTTTTACATCCCCTCTTTTCTCTACCTGCTCTCATTTATCTTTCACTCCCCCTCTGTCCCTGTCCCACTCCCTTCCTCTCTGTTTCTCTGCCTTTGTATTTCTCCTTTCTGTGTCAACCCCATTCCTGTTTCCATCACCTCACTCTCCTTCTCCTCACTATGCCCTCTTTTCTCTGCCTGATTGAGTCATTTTGTCCTCCCTCTCTCTTTTAATGGGCAGACAAAAACAAAAGCATTTTGGTTATTGTCTCTTCGCCACTGTCCTTCACTGTTGTTTACAGCAAACTAATGGATGTCACAGCCTTTGCTGCCTATGACAGAGATTGCGTGTTTGCATTCCTCAGGTTCCTATCAAACTGGCCGATAAGACAGAGGTGAATTCAAATGGCTCATCTGAGAGAGTGAAGAAAGAGAAGCTTCCTAATGTCAATGGCCAGCCTGTTCCTGCAGGACACTGCTCAACCGCACCAGACCAGACCGCTTCAGCTACTCCTTGCACACCATGCATCCAGGCTCTCTCTGCATCTGAGACCAGAAATGAAGGAAACGCCTCCAAGAAACATAATGGTTTGGTCCAGACAGCGAGACAGAAGGGACTATCGAATGGGAAAGGCTCTGTTGACATCCTTGGCACTTCCACCTCGTCGAAAATCAAAGTTGGGAAACACAGCAGTTCCTCCGCTGTTTCTTCCATGGACTCCTCGACAAGACCTCTAGTCTCCACCAGCTCCCACAAAGATCTTAGCCTGTCCAATAAGAGTAGGCCAGACTCTCCTTCCTCTCCCTCAGTTACCCCTAAACCACAGTCCTCCCCCACTGTGGATCGCTCCTCTGCCCAGTCCCAAGATCAGGATCCCTCTCTACAGCCCACACTTGAGAAAGAGAGAGAGAAAGAGAGGAAAGCAAAGAAAGAGAAACGGAAAGACAAAAAATCAAAGCGAGATAGATTGGACGCTGAAAGAGCGAAGAGTGAGAGCAGAAAGGAGGAAGGCAAGAAGAAGAA
This sequence comes from Seriola lalandi dorsalis, assembly GCF_002814215.2. Classification (NCBI taxonomy): domain Eukaryota; kingdom Metazoa; phylum Chordata; class Actinopteri; order Carangiformes; family Carangidae; genus Seriola; species Seriola lalandi. The sequence goes on from NW_019444465.1 coordinate 1,567, forward strand.
AAAGGAGAAAGGGAAGGATGGAAAATCAAGGCATGCTAAAGAAAAAGCTGAAAGACACAGGACGGATGATATGTGGAGGGATGACCTAAAGACTGAAAGAGGAAAGGCTGAGAAAAAGAGGGATAAGCTTAGTCCAGACAGACAAAGAACAGAAGATAATAACGTCAAATGTGGTGAAGCAGTCGATAGTGGCAAACTAGATAAAATCTGTAAAGTGGTGAATCCAGGGAGACCAGAAGAGAAAGACAAGACAGATGACAGTTGCAAGCCAGTTAAACAAGCTGAGCCAGCAACAACAACAGGTGATACCAGTAAATCAAAAGAACAAGACGTCTCAAGACATTCTACTGTGCCTCCAAGCCACCCCTCCTCCTCTGCTCCTCCCTCTCTGCCCACTCCCTCTGCCCGTGCCCCTGTTTCTCCCCCTTCTTCCCCCCAAGAGCAAGACAGCCGACCGCTCAAGAAACGTAAAGCCAGACGGCCCAGCTGGACCAAGCTGGTGCACCGGGCTCAGAGGGTGGAAAATCAGGAAGCCCCTTCAGATTCCCAACATAATCCTTTACTAAGTTTTCCCCAGAACCCCAAGACGTCCCTTCCTGCCAAGGCCACTATTCAGCAGACCGACGAGTCACACCCAATTCCGTCTAGCTCTTTAACCAGCAGTTCCTCTCCTCTCTCTTCTGCGATCAAACCTCCATCCCCGAAGCAGAGTCACCCCACATCAGACCCTAGCCCCCCTGCATCCAGATGCACCATAACTCCAGCCCGAAAAAGGGGCCGCCCTAAATCCCACAGCTCCAGTTTGGACGAGCCTCCCCCAAGACTTTCAACGACCACTATCCCGGCTGAGGTGCCTCTTCTGGGGTGTAACGGAGTTCAGAAAGCCCCTGTACTGGAGCCAAGTCCAATACTGCAGTGTGCTGCTCCGTCTAAGTCCAGCCCCAAGAAGCGTGGCCGTCCTCCCAAACGACCCCTCCCCGAGGACCAGAGTGGAGATGCACTGAATCACAATGATGATACAGACAGGAGTAAAGATTTTCACCCTCCTGAAAAGGGGAACAGGCAGCTAAAGATCAGGAGGCTGATTAATGAGATGAAGAAAAGGAAGAAGAGGAGACTTCACAAGGTAATGCTGTCTGGGTATGTAGGAAAGGAGGGAAAGGGAAGCGAGGCAGCAGATGGCGAGACCTCTCTGAGAATGTGTAAATCAATAGAGGCTACAACAGTACACACGCTCTCAGCCCTGTCCTCATCCTTTGGGAGTAAGCTGGGCCCTCAGATCAATGTGAGTAAGAGGGGGACCATCTACATGGGCAAGAGGCGAGGACGGAAACCCAAAGTCCAAACAGCGAACCTAAATTCCAGCTCCCAGAACTCCGCTCAGTCGTCTCTGTTCACCAATCCCTCTGAAACCTCACTCTTCTCGTCTAACCAACCCCAGCCTCCTTCCTCTCACCCCTTTCCCTCCCCATCTCTTACCCACTCCAGTGGGGCCCAGAGTCCTTACAGTGAGGGCAGCCTCACAGAACCAACATCTTCCTTACTTTTCCCTCACCCCTTCTCCCTCCCTTCCCCATCATCATCCTGTACCTCCCCGCGTCCTCCCTCCTCCTCGTCCCTCTCTCCCTTTGTGAAGAAGAGTTGTCCATGTCAGGGAAGGCACCACTTCCCCTTTCACCAGTCTTCATGTAAGCTCTCCTGTCCCACCCCTCCTCTGCATCACACACCTGGCTCTCCTGGCCACCTGAAAGAGGCCACCCCCTCCCCCAGGAGTGAATCACACAGCGAAGAGACGCTGCCTAGCGATAGC
>NW_019444466.1:0-1214 GCF_002814215.2 Seriola lalandi dorsalis
CACGGTTTTCATAAACACAGATGGTGATTAGTAGTGTTTTGGGGAATATATTACACTGCATGGCAAGGAGCAGCTCCATCCTGTGCTCATAAACAACTTCTGTGCGTGACTTTGTTGGGTCGTCCAACATACAGTTAAAATATGAAAATGGTATGAATGTTCTATTTATATTAACCACGCTGCATGTGGTTTAAGATGGAATCCAGAGTTTTGATTTTGGAAAAGATAGAACATAAAACAAAGGCAGGGAACTGGATATTGTTAGTCTGAGTCTCATTGCTTGTTACATATTATGCCCTGTGATCCCTTCCCTAGAGCCTGATGTAGCCTCCAGTGATGCAACCAACATGGAGTGCACTCTTCATAGGGATGAAGACAACTACGTCATAAACGGCAAAAAATGGTGGAGCAGTGGTATGTCTATTTCTATTTTTATTAGCTATATAAGAAAAGAAAACATACTTAACACCACCAAGAACACTGAAGATTTTTTTTCTAGCCCATTTAGGGCCAAATATACCATTTAATATTTATAAAACAGTAAACCTCAAAAGGAAGGTTGTTGTCCATTATGCACTGGAGAGCTTTTCCCAGAAAAAGATGGGTTTGTATGTAATCAAGATGTTGCTGTAACAAAGCACTACAGGGATAAATGCTTATCCAGACTGCTAACAATAAAAAGCATAGATGACTCACAAAGTAAACATCATATAACATAAACAACCTTCTTATGATTTCCATTTGATTCTGGAAAATGTGTTGCAGAGTAGCTTCGGTTTGTTTTTTTTGCAGGATGGATCAGTAAAAGCTTGCATACAGTTGACATTTCACCTCTGACTAATCAGTCATTGTAGATGATTCAAGATGAAAAAGTCTGCTAAATGGCCTTAAAATAAATGTAAATATCAAGTCCAGTAAAATCATCCAACTGTTGATACTTGACTTTATGCACACATTAAATGTGTTTATTCTTCTGGACTTATGACTAATCTATGAGTCATGTATGAGTCAGTATTCTTCTGATTTACAATGCAGTTTACTCCTTGCCCACTGACTGGCTCTAAGTCACCATTCTAAAAGTAAGCCTTGGATATTAAGGATTAAATTAAGTTATTGCTTGAATATCTAAAGCTCCTATTAGTTTTTTTTTTTTTTTTTACATTTTTATCATGCACCTCTCCAGTCATTACAACATGAAAGATATTCCAGATGTT
>NW_019444467.1:0-2033 GCF_002814215.2 Seriola lalandi dorsalis
CTCCAACCTGGGCATAGGCCTCTCTGAGTCTGAGTCTACAAAGGGCTCATCCAACACCTCTGTGGTCTCAGAAATCGTCTCTGTCACCACGCTGCTGTGAGGGTGGCTACGCTGGCGAAAGCGGCGTTTCCTCAGGGGCTTCTGGGTAAAAACGGGGTGAAGAATTAGGTGTGCCTTTGAATTTAGTCTAAAAATGACAACTACAGACCTACAGGATCGTAAATGAATTTTAATTCTGAGATTTTAAAATCATTCAGTATTGATAAATCTGAACACTGATTCTTACCTTGCATTTGAGCCCCATGGCAGGCTTGGTGAGGATGGGCGGAGAGCACGCCCTCCTGTCTTCATCATCCTCGTCGTCGTCATCTTCCTCTTCTTCACTGCTTTCACTGAAGCAGCCCTTCCTAACAGGCGGAGGCTCATTTAACCTGGGAGCCAGAGGAAGCTGTGCCAGCCCCTCTCCAGGCCCTTCAGTCATTCTGGGCTTGGGGCCTCTCTTTTTCCTCGGGGGCCGCCCTCTCCGTGTGGGGGTTATGGAGGGGTGCCGGGCCATGTCCAGCGAGTGAAAGGGTGTGGACTCTGCTTGTCTGTCCAAAGAGAAAAGAGAGGGGAGGCTGCTGGCAGCGCCTGTGGTTTTTCCTCCCTCTACTCTCTCCTCATCTTCATCGTCCTCATCCTCCACGGGGCGGATCTTAGGTGGCCGTACCACCCGCGTGCTGTCCTTCACCTTGCCCCAAGGCCAGTTTTTGGGTGGGCGCCCCCGTGGCCTGCGTTCTCCATTTGTCGGGGGTGGGGGTCGTGGTGGTTCCTGGACAGGAAGTGGACAGCGGATGGGAGGGGAAGTTGGAGAGCTTTGGCTGATGGGAAACCCCAAGAAGCCCTTCCTTTCCTCTTCCTCGTCCTCCTCATCGTCATCCTCCTCTTCATCCCTCTTCTTGCCTTGATGCATGTGCCAGGACAAGGGCGGGACCTTGTGACTTGGTTTAATCTATTCACAGATAAAATAAATCAAAATCAATAAGAATCTACAGTAAAGATCAATCCGTTATCTCCACTTAAAACATATAATCATTGCATTTACCTCCATGTGGTTGTCTTTCTCTGGTTCTTCATCCTCCTCGTCATCATCATCATCTCCATCAGCGTCAGAGACCACGGTGTTGGTTACAATGACGGGAGTCCAGCGGAGACACTCTGGGTCGACCTCCAGCTGCCGTGGGCGGGCCTTCAGACGGGCCATGTGGGTCGTCACCAGCTTCTCCCGTCGCACCAGAACGAGTCTGAGAAAAACCCAGCAGACAGAAACAAGCATTACAACTCTGTATGAATGATTCTCTAAAGGCAAGTGTAGATACATTAGATATAAGTGTGTGTGTCAGTGTATGTGTGTGTGCATCCATGTGTTTACGTTAGCTTGTAACATCCATGTGAGGTATTGTGTGTATGATTACTGGTGTGCATGGAGATACTAGAATTTATGCGCTCTACGATTTTTTCACATTTTTCATTTTGTATCACAGTATGGGCTCAAGCGTCGCCATCTACATTCAGACCCCTCACATCCTCATACAATCAGGCATTGAAAATAATGGACAAAAAGCCTGTCCGATGGCTGCACTGTCACATACTGAAAAGATACAATCTACTTAGTTTTGAGAGCTTTATTCATCTTTGCTTCCTCACATTAGTTTATAAATGTATCAAGAGTATAGCCCCAGTCTCTCTCCAGATATATCCAAAGACAGGACAGTAACAGAGTAACTAGGAGTGTGGTAAATGACAACTGTAAAATATCACATCAAAGATCTAAATTTGGACAATCGCCATAAGGGGGCGTCAACTCTGGAACACATAACCAACTAAAATCAAATTCACTCCAGACAGATTCCTTCACAACAAAGGTGCTAGTACAAAGGTGTTGGCTGAAAACTAACCACGGCTGTACCATTTTCTAGGCAATTTTGTTTAACTACTTGTAGCTAGTTGTGCTGTTGTTGTCTCTTTTTAGACTGTAGATCTATATATTTTTC
>NW_019444468.1:0-1914 GCF_002814215.2 Seriola lalandi dorsalis
GTCATGTTTTGACAAAAATGTTTTTTTTGCCTAAATCACCCCCTCATGATGCTGGCCACCTCTGGTAAAATCGCCTGAATCCTCAGTTGAGGGGAACATGCAATTCTACCCCCGGTTGTATAATGGCCTATGTCAAAAGTGTGACTCTTTTGTTGAGTTTTTTGTGTTTCCTGAAAAACCTGAAAAAATGACTTAGGCCATTATTTTAAGAGGGTGTCGATATTAAAATATATATATTTTAGCACAGTGCCAGGGCAGAGGTATGGTCTACAATGTTGTGTTATGTGTTGTTGACAACATGGAGTTTTTGAGTGAAATTCATGTCAATCTTAAAGTGGACCATCAAGAAATCCAACAAGTTTTCACTGGCCCTTTCAGTCTTTGTACCATCCATCTCTGTGTGCCTGTCATTTGGGGTGCATATGAGAGCATGCCACATACATGTTGCAGCAGAAAGATCCATGGTGTCATACAGCCACCAGTACACATTCCTTCATGCACCCCCACACCACACAGGCTGAATTTGTTTCCCAGTCCAACATCATGTCACTCTCTTGGTCACTTTCATGCTTTCATGCTGTAGAATTCTTCTATCTACAGAATGAGATCACAAGCAACAGGATGCTGACTGACAGATGGAGAATACATTTGTAGAGCATTTTCATGTTGTTGACATTGTTCAGAATATGTCACTTGTTACACCTGATGACCTGAGATGACGTCCAGAAGTTTCATGGCACAGACTCATATATCCATGTCAACAGTTAAGAGCTGCCTCATGTTCTGGGCAGTGTCATATTGTATAAGGTCACTGTACAGGGTTTTGAAACCTTGTTAAATGAAAAATAATAAAATATTTTTTCATTGCAGTACATGTTGGAGTGATTATTGACATGGGTGGGGGGATGGTTACACTAGACTGTACATTTTAAGTCGAATACTGTTAATCCCACATGTACTCTGTATCAGCAGTAGAGAAGACAGGGTTACCGGTTTCACGCTTTATCACTGTAGAAATGCCAGGCGGTTAGTATTACCATTTCAATTTTAACTATCATTATAACTGTGGTTGATTACCGTGGTTAATTACTGTGGTTAATTTGACTCAAGTTAGGTTCTGTATGGCATCAACCAGCAACAGTCTCCCAAACGCATGCGCGGCAAGCAACGTGGGTTTGTTAATGTATTAATCAAAATGGTGGAAGGCAGTGATGGCACTGCTGTGGAGATTTTTCAGCTTCTAATATCTTTTTACATCAACCTGCTGTGGTTTCAGGTCTCTTCCTCTTTGTCTCTCTTTGCTGAATGTCTTCTCTGAATCACTGAAGCTGCCATGCTTGAGGATCATTGTTAAAATTTTCACGCAGACAATTATATTTTAATTTCTTTTCAACTTCTAAGGACAGGGCAATTTAGTCAGAATTCAAAACAAGAAATTCAGATGACAAAATCAACTACAGTGTGACTTATGTTCACGCTGACATGTCAGACCAGATCAAAAAGAAGGTTTTATAACATATAGTTGTGTTTTCATTTATCTTAAAGGGGCAAAATCTATATTATTTATTGTTTATTGGGGTACACACTCACATAACCAGCCTTTGATTACTGTCTCCTCCTACTCTTGTCCACTGTGCACTACCCGAAGCTGGTGGTAGACTAACATCCGTCCAACATGTGATGTAGGGCTGGGAGATATGGTCTATAAGTTTGTTTGTAAATTGTCTTATGTTTTGTTTTAGCCTAGATTCAAGAGGAGAGCAGGAGTTAAAGAGGAGTTTGGTTTTTGGTTTTGCTTTAATGCCCAATTTTGACACTGCAGATGTGGAGCACTGATGCACATCCATAATGATATTAGAATTAATGCGGAGGCTGTTCTGCAAGAGTTTGATGTAATGTTCAGATGCAGAATGA
>NW_019444469.1:0-2029 GCF_002814215.2 Seriola lalandi dorsalis
GTATCAAAAACAGAGTCTGGTTGCATGATAATTGTAAGCATTATCACTTTAAAGAGGTGTTACTGTTACTGAAATAGCACTTTAATCACCCGTAGGTGTATTGGAGATCAGTGCTCCCTGCAAAATGAGATGAGAACATTGCTTTAAGGTGCAATACCCACAAAAAGGAAAAACACACAATTAAATCAGAACCAACTGATATGCGAATCGAGACCAGATTGACACGACACTAACTGGAATTACTGAAATACATTTTGAGTAGCCTCTGCAGGGTGTTTATAGCTAGGCTTCCATATGTTTTTATTCAGAGCTGAGAAGAGGGAAAATATTTCACGGGACTCCCAACCTTCAAAAAAGATCTAACATAAAAATGCCTCAGTTATACAATCCAGTATGCATTACTTAACTGAATTTAACATCTGCCAGTAAACAAGAAAACATGTGACTTAACAAAATATAACCAATTCAGCAACAGCAACAGTGAATGCCATCATTTCGCAGATATATGCTATATATTTGATGTGTCGCACCCTACTGCAAATGTATGTGTTTACATTGCTAAGAAGAAAGTCATGTATCACTGATATCCTATCACATTTTTAAGCAAGAAAGAGTTCTGATGTGACTTTAGATGTGCCACTTCTCATTCTGATAAACATATGCATTGAACTGTAAATCTGAGATGAGAGCAGCTGCAGTACAGTGAAGCCGGAAAAGAAAAACAATGACAGTAAACAAAGATTAATGGCACAAGAAAGTTCTACCTTAGTGTGATTATACAAGATAGAATTCTTATCTATAATACAGGGCTCTCCGTGTCGCGCATTAACGTTGGTGTGCGACAGGTTGACACAAGCCGATTGTAGAGAATGTGTAGATGTTACATAATTTATACTGTAGAACTTGTGTAATGCATAAATCATCTGCTTAAGTCATAACATTACATCATGTAGGTTGTGTTTTGATTCGAGGCAGCGCAGTCTGGCAAATGATTAAACTTAATTTTGTGTGATGAACTATAGCCTCACTCTCAGATCTTTTCCCCCAAATAAACTTGGCATACTGTATGAATCCCTCTCTTTCACTTGAGTGCTAATGGAAGAGATGACTAAATCAATAATGCAACTAAGTATTTAAGATAATCCAATTCTAGGCACTACTTTGAGCCAGCATCTTCTTTGAGAGACAGCAAAGCCTGCAACAAAAGCGAGAGGATATTTTTTCTTCTGTGTTACAGCTTGGCAGAGTCTTACTGAGAGAATGGAGTATGGAGAATCTTAAAAGTGACTAAAAACCAACCTTTTTTTTTCCTTTCAAACCTTTATAGGACATTGACTTTATAGGGAATGCTGGCTGCCATGTTAGATAGAATCACATAAGAAATGTCATTGTTATTTATGGGAAATAACAACATTTCATTATTGTATTGTACATACTGTTGGTTATTCCACAAATGGAAATCATATACAGTGTGTTGATGCTGAAACACACCATGACAATGTCACCTGGACTTATTCTCTGTGAGAACCTTCTTAGGAAAATATACATACAACACACTAACCTTTTTCCACTTTGTTGATGTGAAGTTGAAAATTATGTTCACAAACGCTTGCTTCATTATCATAATGCATTTCTAATTCAGGCGTTATATTAATGCACATATTAGTTTCTGAGGGAGACAAAGAGCTCTTGAGTTATAATTGTCTTTCTCTGCATGCATGAATACTGTATTAGAGACAAGGCCTCGGGGTCAGTGCTTGGTGCCATCCGTGGCTTTTTAGGGGACGGGACATGTGAAACTGGAGGGACCAAAAACAATAATAATAAAATGGTGAAAGGTCATGGTTGCCTGCAGGTGGCTGTTTACATGATACCACACCCTGTGGCAAAGGGTCAGATCCAAGTCTGTCTGACAAATCTCCCGGGCCAAGGCATTAGATCTCCCCATTTTCCACCTCCCAAGGATGAATGCACCAGTGAATGCTCAACTGATTTCCCCATTACAGCAGTTATTATCAAATGCAAAACA
>NW_019444470.1:0-2027 GCF_002814215.2 Seriola lalandi dorsalis
ACCAGAGCAACTGAGTGTCCTGGGAGAGATGAAGGATGAATATGATGACTTGGCTGAGGCCGAACAGTTTGGAGTAGTGGTGAGAACTGACACACACAAAATGAAAAAAAAAACACGCACAAACAGACGAACAATTCTTCTTTATTTGTTGTTTTTTTAATAGATATAGTTTTCATTCCCTGCTGACTTGGACATGACTTAACCACAAATATAGCAGGGAAATCAGTGTGATGGCTAATGAGGCATAGAAAATGTTGAAATGGTGAGATAGAGTTATACAATTGTCAAGATATTAGACATAGAAAATCCTCATGCTGTTAAACAAAGACTCCATTGTTCAACTGTGGAAGATGTGAGTAATGGATGAAATCCCCTTCACTCACACACACTCACTGACACACACACAATCTATGTGGCAACAAACATACCAGGAATGGATGTCAAATCCCTCACCCTCTTTTCTCTCTCCAGATGTCCAGCGTGAAGCGACTGATGCCACGGCTTCAGGCCATCCTGTTCAAGCTGCAGTTTGAGGAGCAGCTCAACAACATTAAGCCAGATGTGGTTTCTGTGACAGCAGCCTGCGAGGAGCTCAGGCAAAGCGAGACCTTCTCCAAGCTGCTGCAGATCATCCTTCTTGTTGGGAACTTCATGAACTCTGGTTCTCGCAATGGAAAAGCATTCGGCTTCTCCGTATCATACCTGTGCAAGGTATGGTATTAGGCGTAGACATACTACACGCATACACAAACAAACAGAATGATTTCGCTAGAACAGCATTTAGTATTACATGCTGAGTACTTCTTGGAGGTCAAGTGTGGATATGCTGACATACAATACATAATGTGAAATGGTCCCCAAAAGAGTAAAGCTTTCACCTTTTCAATAATTTGTATCTGATTCTCATATTCAACAAAAACAGAATCTGTTCCCATGCCATGTTCTTCCATGATAGTTGATTGACAAGAGGAGGTCTACAGAAATGCCCTATGCCTGTTCAATATTAGCTTTAGGTTCTGTATGTAGTGTATATGTAACACAGATATACACATGTACTGATGCTCCCACAATTTCTTCAGCAGTTATATCTATAATGTATTTATTCTAATCTTTTTTCATCTTATTCTATAATGTAGAATAGGCAATATGGACACACAGACAAAAGTGCATAAATGCTGGAATTTTGGAAACCTACAATCTTACTCACATGTCCATTTCCACTAAGTGTGAAACACTAACATCACATGCAGACATTGAATAACTTGCGAATAATTACCTTTTCAGTCTACCCTTTTTTAATCAGTTCTTCTTCCAATCAGCTGCGTGACACCAAATCAGCTGATCTGAAGCAGACACTTCTCCATTTCCTGGCTGATGTGTGCCAGGAGCAGTATCCTGAGATTATGAGCTTTCCAGATGAGCTCATCCATGTGGAAAAGGCCAGCAGAGGTACACGGGACGTCTAACTGACCTGTATACATTTCTTTCCCAACAGAGCATCATACCTTATGATCACTCTTTACACTCTTGTTGATACAACATGCTCCCTCTGCGTCAGCTGGTGGCATTGCATACTGATATGCCCTTCCCTTATTCACAGCAACACTTTTAGTCATATGAAAAAAAGCACATATTCTAAGTTATGTATGTATAAGTTATGTATGTGGGTGGATGCAAAGTATGAAGGCGCTCAATATCGTCAATGTTTCCCTCATGCCCCCCGCAGTTTCTGCAGAGACAATTCAGAAGAACCTAGAGCTGATGGGCCGTCAGATCAAGAACCTTGAGAAGGATCTGGAAACCTTCCCTCCTCCACAAAATGACAAGGACCTGTTTGCAGAGAAGATGTCCATATCCTCTTATTCAGTTACCTATTTAATACAATTGTTCAGCAGTTGCTGGAAAGAGTATGTTTGTATAAAGATTCAATTCATAGACTTTCTCATAGCTTATCATTTTTATGTCTTGTTAAGATACAGAGATTTTGTTTCTATGTTCCTTAACACCAAGTCTCCACAGTTTTGTGA
>NW_019444471.1:0-2026 GCF_002814215.2 Seriola lalandi dorsalis
CTCACTTCTTATACATAGTGGCACATTCTCTGTGGAACCTCTAATCTGAGTTCTCCTAAGGGCAACAGATTTTTGTGCAATGACTCATGGTTTGTGATCATATGAAAAATCTTAATAAAGAGTAAATGTGTTGAAGATTTACATAAAGTGTAATTTTTACTGCATACACTGCAGAATAGCAGTTGAATCCACAGTTCACTTTCAGTTTTAGAGCCTTGTGTTGTGAAGGAAGACTTAACTAATCAATGAAGGTATGCACGCTGTTAGAGCCATGAGTCATTCGTCACAGCAAATTTCTTAAAGTGCAGAATGGTTGAACCTCTATTTAATCATTCGAAACAGATAGACCTTACAGATGTTATAAAAGCATTTGTGGATGACAAGTATTAGTAAGAATCACCTTTAGTGTGCAGACTGTGCTGTAATTGCGTGACATTGTCTTGCTTTTAAAGCATCTCTGTGTAGTATTCTCTGACCTTGACAGCCTTTATTACAGTGTAAGTTTAAAAGTAGACACTGGAGCATAATCACCCACTCAAATGAATATAAAATCAAAATTGCAAAGAATCTCTGCAGTGCTTTAACATGAACTTTGAGTTTCCCATTAGCTGAGAGCATAGACACTAATCAGATTTTTTGTTGCACGTGAAATCAAATTACCCATATGGTGAAGCTCAGCAATATTTCCAACTAGCTCTCACACACTGTGACATCCTCATGGCGTCCAGGTCATGGATCTCACTCCTCCATCTTAAGGCCCAATACAGCAGAGTAAATTTGTATCCCCTTGTGCATGGGTGTGTCTGATTGGTGGATCAAGTTTTGCGTCCCCCTGTCTGGGACTCTCATTGAATTACCACCATGTGGGCCCAGCAGCTGTTCCTTCTGGTCGCAGCAGGCCGCTGTCGTTAATTGAAGCGTAATGGGCTCAACAGCAGGGAAGGTCAGACAGCGTGCTCTGCTGATGCACAGCTCCTGTCAGAACCTATACACACCACACCTAGAAACTTTTCATCTCCTCTCCCAGGTTAGACCGATATAAGGCTGATAAGAGGTTTTACATGTTAGTCAGTCATCTCATTTCTGCACAGGTAATACTAAATAAATGTTATATTAGATCGCCTTTTTGTAAATCATGTTCATTTAAAAGTTTCCATAAACATGCATTACCAATACACGAATTTGCCTATAGCCTTAACTGTTGCAACAAATCTAAAGGTTGGACTTCTCTGCCACTGTGTTGACACTGTTTCACTGACAGAGCCCACTTTAAACCAGCCATTGATTCATGTGGTTGCTACAGCAGCAAAGTAGCTAGGCACAGACATTTACTCTGCGTACTTTGCTTCCCTAGTGCGATATATATTTCGTTTTTAGGATTTTTTTTTTTTTACTGTTAGACTCATCTTTTGACTTTTAACCATTTTATCTTTCCTACTTTTCACAATCAGTGTATGACATTAGCATGTGGTGTAAGCTATTTATTGTCCGCAAATTCAGATGAGGATTTGAGGAATTTGGGAATTGTTATTGTTTGAATTACTAAGGTTCCGTGGCATGTTTACCCAACTGCATGATTGACAATTTGAAATAGTTGCATACCGTGCAAGTCACAATAAAATTAAATTGTTACCTAATTTCCCATATTTAATGCACACCAACACGTTGATAAGTTAAGACAAACTTTATTGATCTCTAGCAGAGAAATTCAGATGTTTAGAGGTCCATCTGTCTGTACTAACAAACTGTTCAAACCAGGCCAAACTGTTGCATGAGATACAACAAGCCAAACAGCTCAGATCAGGGAGACAAACTCCCACTGTTGACAGTAGCCAACACTACATGAACTGATGTACAGATTTATATAAAGTCCTTGTGTACTTTGTAATTATGAGTCTATCATCTGTGTTTGCTTGCTCTTCATGCTGGGTGTAGCTCTGAAGACAGTCAGCTCCAGCAGTAGCATAGCCGTTCGTCTTGGGCGCTCACACCTCAAAGCGCTGTGAATTATCCTCCCAAGCTTCAC
>NW_019444472.1:0-3248 GCF_002814215.2 Seriola lalandi dorsalis
AGAAGGCTGGCTATGAGGCGCCCACACCGGTCCAGATGCAGATGGTGCCCGTTGGTCTCAGTGGCAGGGATGTGATTGCCAGCGCTGACACAGGCTCAGGGAAGACTGTGGCCTTCCTGCTGCCAGTGGTTGTGAGAGCACTCCAGGTACAGTGGTGCAGCTGACAACAGAATTATTTGTCTTTTTTTGTAATGCAGTTCACATCATGAAACTGCCTGTTCCTACACAAATGAATTCATATTTTAACCTATAAAAAACTTAATTAACTATACTGATTCTGGATGGAATAAAATAGTGGCTGGAATTTATGATTATTTTTTTAATCAATCCTGGAGATGAGTTTTAACTCTCAGCATTTTGTAGGGTTTTTTTTGTTGCAGGCCACATTTCAGCCCTGGTATTAAGTTCTTCAGTTACCAATAGTACAAGCAACCTGCAGTAAGGAATGCACAGGTCAGGTCATTTTGTTCTTTAGGACAAAATTAAACGGAATTGCCTGAACATTTTTATTATTGTTATGCAGTAAACTGAGCAGACAAGATTTTATTCAGACTGCTGTAGCAAGCATCTCCTCTGCTGAGGTATCCTTTTACAAGACACCAGACCTCCACCAGCTGACAGAGGAGCTGTCCCGTATCTGGCCATGACCTGCCTGTACAGAGAATTTTTTTTAATAGAATGTAACTATTCACTAAATGTCTCTAGTAGACATGGAAGGAATAACGTTATTGGGTTCATCTCAGGGCTTTTGGGCTTACATTTGTATTCACATGCTGTACGTCTTCTTTTTTTTTTTTTTAGAAACCAGCACACACTGTGCACAGCCCCGTTTCTCTGATCCTGACCCCGACCAGGGAGCTGGCCATTCAGATAGAGAGACAGTGCAAGGAACTGGTGAAGTGCCTCCCCAACATGAGAACTGCCCTACTGGTGGGCGGCATGCCGCTTCCCCCACAGCTCCACCGCCTCAAATCCAGCATCAAAGTACAGTGCAGAGTGCATCACTACTTTTACTATTTTTATTTCCTGATTCACTTTATCAAAAAATTTGTATATAATGATATAACTGTTCAGCTTTCTTCATGAAGTTCTTCTTTTAATCCTCTTAGATTGTCATAGCCACCCCTGGGCGACTCCTTGAGATCTTGAGGCAGAAAGCAGTGCAGCTGGACAAAGTGAAGGTTGTGGTGGTTGATGAGGTATGACAAACACAGAGGGTCAGCACTTAAAGGGCTTCCAACATAAATTTAGAATTTTGTGCCTGGGTTTCATTTAAGTATAAATGTATCTTTCAAAGTAAAGACAATAATGTTTCAGCTCATTGGGTGCTCTCGGAATCTAACAATCAGTTCTAAACATCCTCCAGAAAAGCTTCAGTTGTGGTGATACAGCAGCAGTTTTGAAATTCCAATTCCAAATTTCATTTTGATTAGATTATGATGAGCAAACAATGGCTTTCATTGCTAATTTTGACAAACATCATGTCATATCCTCAAACATGCTGTTAAACTGAAGATTTTACCAAAATAATAATAGTTGTACTGAAAAATCCTTGAATTTGTTGTTTAGTGTGTAGAAATCCTACAGTTTTGAAAGGGACAAATGTATTTGTATGTATTTGTGATGTATCCTGTAGGTGGACACTATGTTGAAAATGGGCTTCCAGCAGCAGGTGCTGGAGGTTCTGGAACAAGTCCCTGTAGAACACCAGACTCTGCTGGTGTCAGCCACCATCCCAACAGGGACAGAGGAGCTCGCTGGTCGGCTGGTCCGTGATCCTGTCCGTATTGCCATCGGAGAGAAGAACCAGCCCTGTGCCAATGTCAGGCAGATCCTGCTATGGGTAGAGGAACCTTCTAAGAAGAAGAAGCTGTTTGAGATTCTCAATGTAGGTTGCAACCTGTTTTGATTTTTAATCATTACTTTGTGAGGTGTGGTTAAAAAAACAGACTGTTTCTCTTTTGTTTTTTTTTTGGTCAGCAAATCCAGTTCGCACTAAAAGTCTCAATAGAAAGATTTTGGGTGGAGTATCACTGTAAGCCCAGGGTTTTCAATTCCAAACTAAGCTTTCTTTAACTGGTCGGCTGTTTTCATAGATTTTTTTTTTTTTGTAAAGCCAGGACTAAATGTACCAGAAAGTGCTCTGGTAGGGACAAACACAGAAAGTGGGTTATTGTCTCAGCTTTAATTTATTGTGGATTTATCGCTCAGTCTTGACATGCACTGGTACCAGCTTGGTATTTTATTAACTGGCTGTTTTAAAGGTGGGAATTCCTAAAGCTCCAAGGACCAGTCTCCCCACTACACCATATTTAGACAGCCATTGCTACAGCCTTGGCCCCCGTCTGGAGGAAATGGGTGGGTCCTGAGCCATGGCCCCACTCCAAGAATCCCAGCAATGGCTTGTACCATTTATACTGGGCAGGACAGGAAAGGTCTGCTTTAGTTAACCCAGTGAAAAAGTGTAGTTAGACCATTGTATGAGTAAAGGGAGATACTTTTCTGCATAGAGGGATGTTGTGATTGTGATTTTTTTTTTTAATTTATGACTGCTGTTATTTAATCCAGCATTGTAACAGTACACTGAAGTGGGTGGGTCCAGCAGGATTCCTGTAGGATCATTGGGCTGTTAGACTGGATTTAGAGGGGACACTCGAAGAAATCCAAAAGTCTGGAGTGGATGGGACTCTGTCACAGTCGCTTTATATGCCACAGCCGTCACAGCATTATATATCATCATTTACTCAACTTAAGTCAGAAAATCATAGCATGTTCTCACAAATTGAAGCCAGATCAGTAGGCTGAGAGCTGAATCAAGTTTAATGGAGGAGCCTCATCATTATCACATTACCTACCCTCCTGCTTTAGGCAGAGACACTTTATTGGTTATCAAGGGAAATAACAAGTTAGATTAGAGCATAAGGGAGAGACATGAAGAGCCCACTTTCATAACATTTATTAAGGGCTGTCTAAAGCCCTTCTGTCACAATCTAAGTAGGAAGGCAATAAATAAACTGGGACTGGATAAGTAAGGAAGCAGTTTTCACTCATCTGTTACCTTGCAGTCTGGCTATGCTTAGCTTTTGGCTCTGCTACATCCACCAGTCAACTGGTTTTAGTGCCTGTCAGCCAGTCCTGCTCCTTATTTTCCTTGAACATGTGTGTCACTGGCTGAAGCTGCTCCACTGCTGGAGGATTCTGACTTTTCAATCTGACCCAAAGTTTCTAAGTTTCTTCTATGTCAGCAT
>NW_019444473.1:0-4061 GCF_002814215.2 Seriola lalandi dorsalis
GCTACAGTGGAGTTGAATTTTCTTTTGTGGCTCTAACAGCATTGACAGGAACTATTAAGAAAAATAAAAACTTTCAACAGCAACTTCTCTTTCCAGAAACTGTGTCGTTGCTACTCTAGATGATCCACAGTCTTTGCTGCAGTTTACAGTTTAAAAAACAAACTACTTTCTTTAACTGAGAAAAATAATTCCATAGAAAACTGTGATGACTGATTTCTGCAGATTATCCAGATAAACAAGAGAAAAGAGGTTCCTGTTGAATATTTGACATAGTTAAATGTTTAAAGTTTTCGATATTTTGAGAACCACAAATTCAACATTTCATCCAGCTCCATTATATTGGGTTGGAGGCACAAAACTAAAAGATTCTCAAAACCTGAAGAAATAAAACACAAACTACCTGTATGGCTACATACTGCTGACATAATGTTATGTTGGCCTGATCAGATAATAGCTTTCTATGATAATAAAATAAGGACTTAACATGGACATATTCACAACATCAGACAGTCTTTTTGAATGGAGCGAGTCCCCTTGTAACACCAGCTCCTGCAGATAGTGTTGCATTATGGGTAATTTGTGTTTTGGATTAGTCAGCAAGTGTTTCTGATGGCTTGTTTGACATATTTTGCATCCTCAGAGGAAATAAATCCCTGACAAGCAAAAACATCTGACCCGACTTCACTGCAGAAATGGACCAGGGACCAAATTAAAAGGACTTAAAAATGAAGGAAAATGCTAACAGCCGGAGCAAATGACTCTTCCTGCTAATGCGACTGACAGGGCAGGATGATTAAGTGACTGAGAGACAAACTACACAAATGCTTAAATGGAAGTAGGCCTATTTCCTGTTTCACTTTTGAAAGAGAAAAGGCTTCAATAATAAATGTTTTTCTCTCTTTGGACTAGTAGTATCTCATTTAAACTTTCCAAGCAGGATATACTCTGACAGTGTTTTATATCTTCAGAGAGACTTTTTCCAAAATCAGGTATTGGAAAAGGGAAGGCCATCTTATATTCAAGTTAATGCAGTGTCTCTGCTGTGTGTGAGTTGTCCATTTTGTGACTCAACTCTACTCACTTTTGGTACCTGGTACTTCTTTTTCACCCTCAAAGCGGTGTTTTTACTATAGCGACGATGCACAAAGCTATTGTGATGTAATCTTTAATATAAACACAAACAATGGAGGATATCGAAGATACACCAAACAGAGAAGCATCTGTACTTCCTCAATTGGCTGTGGCGTGTTTTTCCGGGTTTGCCATATAACCATATGTAACAGGCTACAGTGAGCTACCAGTCAGTAGTCTGCAGCGTTTTCACGTCACCTTTTTGGTATCGCTTCAGCTTGGTGGAGGTGATGCCAAAAAAAAGAAATTGGCAGGTACCAGGTACTATCCTCCACTTTTGCCCAATGGAAACTAAAAAAAAAAAAAGGATAGGAGAATCGAGTTGAGCCAGTACCATGCAGTGGAAAAGCACCATTACTCATCCGTGGCCACTGTTTGTGTTGTTAATAAAGAAATGGTTTCAAATGATGAATCTGACAAAGAGCAGTCTGAAGTGGCAATCAATAGGCACAAAACAAGATCTAGTGAGTTATCGACGTTGCCCACTGTTGTCACCTCTCCGTCTCTCTCCTCCTTATATTTTTTTCTTTTCTTTCTCTCCAACACAATTTTCCCCTTCTCTCCTCCACCACCCCTCCTGTCTCCTTTCTCTCTTGAGTGGTCTCTTCCTGTTGCCCTTTTCTAAGCATGAGCCAACAATGCTGACGTACTTCCATGTCGTACTGGGCGAGCTGTACTCTCCAAACAAACATACCGAGGCTGATAGAGCCACACTAGCAGATAGAAGAGCAAGATAAAGAGGAAAAAAATTACCACCAGGAAAAGACTGTTTGTTAAAATGAGATACCAGAGAAAGAAAAAGTTCTGAGTGCACATACAGTCAGTATAGCACTGAGTGCTGTACAGACAGTATGGACGTTTCGCATATTAAATCATAACTACATCTTCGTTCCTGAGAATCTCTTTAAATGTTGTAACTGTACTGCTGCTGATTATTATTTTAAGTGTGGCTGAAACTGCTGCTTTAAAAAGTTTCCTCACACTTTCAAAGTTTTTCTTTCTCTGCTTTTGAACAGCACATTGACAAACACCTCACTCCAGATTGCCTTGGTCACACTTGATGGAGCTAATCATACGTGAGAAACCGGGTGCTCTTTCATCTTAAACCATTTTCTCTCTCTATTACGCATCACTCTTTGGTTTGTGCAGTGATGCCTGATATTGAATGGTACTGAATGAAACATTGGAGAGAGACTTCTAGCTGAAGTGAAGCAAATGCTGGCTTTCATCCAGTACCTGCCATCATTCATCTGAGCAACAGGGGTTATTGAAAACAATCAGAGACAGAGAGAGAAGTGTGCTGACAAGCTTTATGCTCGTGATGATGTGTAGGTCTCCGTCTGCAAAGAGCCTGAGAAAATGTTTTTCATTCCAGCTTTCTGCCACCGTTACTTACTGCAATCTCTCGCATTACAGAAACGTAGACATTTTTATGGGTAAGCCAAATAAGATAAATACATATGTCTACTGTAAAAAGCAAAACCTTAACAAAATCAAACAGTGTTTTACAGCAAATGGAAGTACTGAAATATCTCCATCCGAAAGACATAAGAGAGGAATCAAGCCTTGAGCTGGCTGGATCTTTTTTGTTTTATAGAAGCCTCCTATCGTAAAGCTCCATGCAGGAATTTCATATTTCAGTCAAGAAAGATGTGAATCCCCTGTGTTGAGTGGAAAAGCCACAGGGATGAAAACTGAGCTTTGGAGTTGTTAGGAGCTAAGCTAGGCTAAACATGTCTCAGACCTATTACTGCACTGAACGCACACAGATGAAATTAATATCGATCCGCTATCCTGACTCCCACTGAGATGGCAAACAAGCCGAGTGCTGTCAGAGTATTCCTTCAAGAAAAGTTGTTTTACGGACATGAATCAATAACTTAATTTCTCAGTCGACAAATAAGTGAAAATAGTGAGGCCCATTAATGTTATCATCACACAACACAATTTGCGATGGAAGAATGTCATCTCTACGTCGGCTCATTTCAGAAGTCTTCGTGTGCAGCTGATGACAATTCTTTGTTGTGAGAAATACGTGACGGCAATTGTTCACCTTAATGCATGAACTTTTTATGGAGCTTCTTGTGTGTTATTTCTGCATAGACTAGTTCAGTGTTTTAAAATCATTAAGTTGCTTGATACTTGAGAGAAAGAAAACTCATTATCAGGTCCACTGATAGAGAAAATCGAGATTATACAAAAATGCCTAACAAGGAGCATCATAGCAAATGCACAGATATAATTTGGCAGTGAGATCAGTTTTGAATTCAGCCATGCCCCTGTTCACATCTACAGACTAGAGCTGCGGTGATTTAGACAATCCAAAAAAAATAATTATTTTAGTTTAGTTGCAGCCCTTATTTAAACTCATGTGGCTCTCTCTTGCCTCTTATGAGTCTGAAGTGCGATGGTGTGGAAGCATTAAGTGTGTAGTTTACAGAATCAGCTTCAATAGTTCTTCCTTGACTCCAAAGTAGTTTTTCATTTTCTGAGAAATTTGTCCACATTTAGTATTTTCTCATTCAAATCCCAGCATCTTATTAACGTTCTATCATGGAAAATAGAGAAGCCGTTGACTGCCAGGGTCAGCTTTTTCGATTTTGATCAGCCGTGACTCCTGTGCATCAGAGGTCATTTGCATCATTACTGTCAAGTCGCCAGCGTTTCAGTCCGTATGTATGGACTGGGGGTCAGGGGTTCCTCTCTCAAGGGTCCACAGCCGCCGTAGCCATGGCCATAGAGACAGGCGGGCTATAGGATATAGTCTCCTCATAAATGCAAAAACCAAATAACCTTGGAACTGCTTTCATAATTAAAACTGTCTGTAATCACATACAAGACTGTCTGTCACCTGTGGGCAGTGGAGAAAAAGGGAGGAGAAGCCGGCGGTAGAGAACAGAAAGGCCAGTGAAAAATCTATTTGTAACACA
>NW_019444474.1:0-2067 GCF_002814215.2 Seriola lalandi dorsalis
CAGTCAGCCAAGTTAATATGGGACTTATACACAGAAACAGACGGGGGTTCGGTCTTGTTAGTTGGCACTTTGTTGAACATCTATATTTGTCATCCAAGTTGGAAATCAACACTGGACTGTCATTTTGAGAATGTGTTTTCAGCAGCTGCTCTGTCAACAGAATTTTTTTTAAAAGCTGACCTCGTCAGGAAAATCCTTGGGATGAGGGGAGGTGAATCTGATCCTCATGTCGGGATCGATGAGTGACACTCGGTCCAGCAGGTCAGAGAAGCGCAGGCCTCCCTGTTTTGTTCGGTAAACCGTCTTGAAGCTGCGGCTGTGCTGGGTCAGGTCCGAGCCGCAGAACTGTTCTTCTGACGTGTCTCTGTAGCTGTTGACGTTCTGACCCAGCAACGTCACCTCCTTCACACCCTGAGGAAAACATCCACCACACAAGCACTGGTCAGGGACGCTGTTCACTCTGGAATGTTAATATTAATCTTGAACGCTGAGCATCACCTAGCAATTAATACCAAGTGTCAATCTGAGTTATTCATCTTAATGTACAGACCCGTACGCAAATAGACCCGTACGCAAATGATATATATATATATACAAATG
Organism: Seriola lalandi dorsalis; assembly: GCF_002814215.2. Lineage (NCBI taxonomy): Eukaryota > Metazoa > Chordata > Actinopteri > Carangiformes > Carangidae > Seriola > Seriola lalandi. Next base: position 601 of record NW_019444474.1, read on the forward strand.
TACATTTAAAAATGATATATAAAACCTTTAGAAATGAGAAATTGGAACATATCTATATATATATAAGCCTGTCAATATACAGTATGTTGGTATTAAATACAGTTGGGTGAAAATTAGTGAAAAACATAATTAGGCATATAGAATTTGTATATGTATGTTGTTTTAATAAACTTATACATATAAATGAAATATATATTGTTAACATATATGCTTGCAACATATAAAAATGAATCACAGATATTTTTAAAGTAAATATACAAATTTTACTATGAGTATTTGTATGTTATAAACTTATATCTTCATATATCTAGAGAATGTATATATATGATCACAGTATATGTCATATATTACACCTCTTAGTTGGTACCTAGCTTGAGAGGTTACAGTTACACTATTAAACTAAAATATAATCAGATTTTCTCTAATACAAGTTCAGTTAAGTTGCCATATGTCACAGTTACTGATGTTAGAAATGATCTGAAAAACAGTTGCTCACACAAAACTTTATTTCTGAGGACGTTAATTAGAAAAATATTACTGTCTAACAAACCTGTTGTCTAACAGCCCTATTGTCAGTGCAGTCATTGGTCTAACAGAAATGAAACCCTTCAGTTATAAACAAGTGTAGGAAACTGACTGACTTTATCATTGAGGCCATAACTTGCCTGGTCAGAGAGCAGACGAACTTCCTCAAGAATAGAGCTGACAGGTCGACTCCTCTCTCTGCCTCGGGTGAAGGGGACGATGCAGTAACTGCACATGTTGTCACAGCCTCGCATGATGGACCTGCCGGACACATAAAACCATCAGATGGTACATTATAAAAGACTAAGAGCTGCTGAGAATTAACAGGAGGTGGTGTGGAGGGCGAATAACCTCCCCCAAAACCATCATTGCCACTTAACAAATCCACACACTCACACAAAAGCACTGTGTCCCTGAGGGGCGTAGTGGACAGGCATGATGTCAGCATAGGTCTCTTCTAAAGACAGCAGCACGTTGCTCGCCTGAAGACCTCCGTCAGCTACAGTCAAGAGGCGGGGGAGGTCGCGGTACGCATCTGGACCTGCGAGAACGTCGACCAGCTTCTCCCGCTCCAGCAGCTCAGTCTTCAGCCTCTCTGCCATGCAACCTGGAGAGACACACCCATTAACATTTCTCAGTAGCCGCTGTAATCCAATCACATATGTGTACATTAGTGAACTCACTTACCTAAAATCCCAATTTTCATTGGTGTGTGGGTCTTTAACCGTTTTCTTTTCATAGCTGTGAGTTGCTGTAGTCTATTCCAAATGGTCTGTTCAGCTTTTTCTCTGTTATGAAACGAGTTGAGGTTTCTCTGTTAGTTGGTGCATCTAGCATGTGAAAACCTTGTGATGCAAATTTTACAAAGTTTATATAATTGTTGCACATACAAAAGCAGCCATTTAGGTTTTTCCTGAGACTGTAACATTAACATTAAGTAAC
>NW_019444475.1:0-2011 GCF_002814215.2 Seriola lalandi dorsalis
TTTGTTCACTCTATGCTTGCTTACTTTAACGGTTCAATGAACAGTACTGTAAAATACTATAACACACCTTTTAATTCAGATGTTTGAAATAAATTAAATAAGTATTAAAAATGCTTTAAAATGGCTTCAACAAAGTTTGTGTTTAAAAGTGGAAGGAATAAGACAACATGATTCAGATCAATTTAAAGCATAAAAAGTGATGAACCGCTTGACTTTGGCCTCATTTTCTGTCATACAATTACCACAACACATTGCCTGTGTTACAGCGATCCAGTCACACTGCTACCTGAAAGTAGAGATGCCAATTATAGCTCTGCGGTCTGTGCCAAAGCGTTGCCAGTCCTGCCAATGAGGCCTTTCAGCCGGTGCCACTCCCCCTGTTTATACCTTCATTGTTGATTTATACACTTCTACAGGTATTCCAAAAATAGCAACAGCTGATTTCATTCACAATTTGCATTTAAACCACAATGTAAAAAAAAAAAAAAGAAAAAAAGAGGCACACAAACGCATCACTGTGACCTCTGCTGGTGTTCGCAGATACAGTGAATCAGTTTGGACAGGTTGGGTTTAGGTAAAATATTGTATCTCTGTTCACCCACCAGACTGCTGCCAATTCTGAAAAGTTCTGACTCTGTTGCCAAGAAACTTATTCCTTTGCACCATCCATGGATTGCCTCCTTTGTAGAGATCAATAAGGCATCCTAATTAGATTTCCAGCACACCTACATCTTCCTATTTCAAATCTGTTGTAAATGTCAATGATCCAGTTTGTCCAGTCATCATTACACATGGCTTTCAGGTTTCAGGGAATTACATCGCTGTTGAAATGCACTTTTAAAATCAGTCAACAGAGTGAAGACATACAACTGACCTGAGTCTTGGCGAACAAAACGATCATGTCTGATACATGTTTTAATGAGCAGGGACAGTCACACATTACAAACAGATAAAAGCAAACAAAACAAAAACCTCCACAATAAGAAAGGGAGGAAATCAATATATAATAAGTTCAAATATATTTATTATCTACTGATGATTTTTATAATCCCTGATCCAGCACCCACACTACCCACGTCCACGTTAATGTCAAACGTGTTATTGATTGAATACATGCAATAATTCAAAGAAGATACGACTTTGACAAACTGACTATTGATTGATTAATATATTATATTTGCCTTTATTTGGAGATTTTGCAACAAATGTCATACAAATCTTTACAAGGGTGCCTGAAAAATGGCTTTGGAAGTATTTACCTCTTCACAACCAAAGACTATAACTAGTTTGAGTGTCATTTACTCATTTGATAAAACACAACATGCTCATTACTAAAAGAATCCCTATTTCACATATGTTTATCTAATAATGGATCTATATCCTGATTGGGAAAGTGACCCCAGTTTTTCCTCTCAACATACAGATTTACCACAGAGGCATAGGTAACATAGTATAGCCGTTTGGTCCCTTTGTGTTTTCATGAATCACTGTGTGTGTCTGTGTGTTAACCCCTCTGTGGCTCACACAACAAAACAATGGAGTCCAAAGCAAAGTGCTGACATGAGTCCAGGCGTGCCTGCCCCCCGGCCCCTGGCACCCGCGGGTGTATATATACCCCCATACACACCATCTCTGCAGACCATTCAGTGGAACACTGCGACACACAGCTCACCAGTTTGGGTAGGTCAAACTAGTTGAAGTAGTTGACAAAACAGTCTCCCAATCTATAGACATGATGTAGTATGGGCCTCTAATTCGATATATCAACTAACACCAGGGAATCGTAATTGCTCAGAGTGAAGACAGAGTGGCTGTTTATTGCCTTTACTGGAAGTAAGAGATTTTATAGGCATTCATAGGCTTATACTGTTGAATCTTGTAAACAGTGAAGTACCAGCCTCAGAGGAAGCTAAAACCCCACCCAGAGTAGCAAACAGAATAAAAAAATAAGTGGTTATTTAGATACTTGAGAGTAAAATGGTGTTTAACTAATACAGGTTTGTTTTTAGTG
>NW_019444476.1:0-2635 GCF_002814215.2 Seriola lalandi dorsalis
TGTTCAGATCATGTATCAAACAAGAGTTTTCTGTGTTTGGAAGAAAGATCTGAACATGTGAATCCTTGTACTCTCCTTCCTTACAGGTTTGCAGGAAAATACTAAACAAATAGAAAACAGGGAGAAAAAAGCTATTTCTGTCTTCATGTCTGACATAATGCTTAACATTTTAACAGGTAAAGTATAGACATCTTATTGCAGCTGGACAGCTTTTCGACAGACAATATACAGTATACAGTAGCAACAATTACCTGACATTTCTTTTTGATTTGCATCATCATGTGATGATGTTTTAATTGATCTTATATACAGGTTTTGGTTCATTCTTATTTCATTATTACAAGGTTAAAATATCCCTCACCTGAGTCCCTAATTTGCTGTGGAGAAAGAAACACGAGTTTTACTTACCTTTAAGAAAATCTGAGGTGTGTTCAGGCTTAAGAAAATAAACGTGTTCTTGTACTTGTGTACTTGTGTTTTTAATGTCATGAAAAGATGAAGAAAAAAAGTAAGTTAGCTTTCTTTTCTAGTTAAAATTCTTAATTATCTTTTTAAACACACCTTTTAAATTTCCAGTTTTCCAGTTTTCTAAAGCAGCCCGTGACTCAAGTTTCCATTGCTTCTTTCTGTAATACAGCTCCTGATCTCCAGAGGGTGCTCTGCACCTTACTAACTGAACCATGAAGTCATCTTCATCACGGAACAGATGTGCAGGGATTTAAACTCAAGATGCAGGTGACCACATGACAGAAATCAGGCGCTGAAGCTTATTTAGATTGATGAATGCACTTATTAAGCTGCTATAAGATTAACCTTCTTTAATGCCCCTATATTCCAAACTTCAATCTCTGCATTTCTTTCTCATTTCCAGCTCATCCACTGCTGCTAATTGGGATGCAAAATGGCACATTGTGTTTTTCCTTCTGTTTTTACACGTGTTCAATTTTTTTCAATATTTAATTTTAAACTGAGAAATCATACTAAGTAGCCAATTGAATACCATCATCAGTTATATAAAAAGGTCAGAAAAAAGCCATATCTAAATAATTTATATATGCATGCACTCAACTTTGAAACCTTTGTTGCCGGTTATTACTTGATACACACCTCTAAGCACATAGCTGAGCAATAAACATTCGTGTATAATTGAATAATTTTGCAGTAGCATCGATGCAGGGCAGTAATACTGATGTAAATACGCTGCATATTCAATGTCCTGCATCAGGCCTAATTTCGCAGTAAACGTCATAAACCATGACGTCAAACACATCTGTAATAAATCGGTTAGAGGTTTGAATAAAGGCAGATAATCCCACCCAGCTATCAAACATTTCGCGGGAAAATGGCTGGAAGTCACGAGAGTGTGTTGACGTAGTAACTGAAACAGGCGGTTCTTGGAGATACTCGTTTTCTATTGGACAGCCTGGCATTAAAAAACTTAACGTCGAATTTGATTGGACGGTGTGGTTAGCGGCTCGTCCCGCCCCGCCCCCAGCAGCTCGCTCGGCTTTCCTGCGCCAGCGGCGGTGTGTCACCGAGGCTGGGCTGCTGCCGGAGAGACCCGGAGTCAGCGAACACTCAACCAGTTAACCCAAACTGGCAGCGCAGCTGGGGCTGAGGGGCTGCCCCGGCGAGTTTTAAACCTGAGTAACGTTTAGGTTGGAACCTACGCCTCTCTCTGTCACCACCGCCCGTCCTCCTGATGTCTGACTTCAAGCTCGGGATCGTACGGCTCGGCCGTGTGGCCGGGAAGGTGAGCTGGATCCCAGGACTGCCATGTGCGGCCGGGGGAGGGCCCGCGGGGACCACAAAAGGCGCTGGAAAAAACATATTTAGCGATGATGAGTCGCTGCTAGTCTACCGCGCAAATTGTTACCAAGCCTTTGCCGATGCAAGAGTGGTTCGGCTGTACCGATTTTAGCCGCATTTGAGCGGATTAGGAAAGCCGGCCGTGCCGAGCCAGACTGGTTTTCTGTACCTCCGCCGCCGCACAGTCTCGCTAGGAAGCTAACGCTAACTAGCATATAGCAGGATACGTTAGCTGTTGGCTACATTAATCGGTGAAATAATGTCACAAAGGTAAACTAGTGGGTGCTTTTTTGTCACTACCCGTATCGGGTAGTGTGGAAATGGAGAATACTGTTGTTTTGTTGTCGGCGTTGGGTCATGTCACGTTAACGGTCGGTGGTTCAGTTAGCAGTGCCACGCTAGCTCTGTTATTTGGATTACACGGTGAAGAGTCTGCTAATGAGGAAGCCATTGCCATGCTCCATCAACTGATTCTTTTGTGCAACGTGACAAAGCACCGGCAAGACAGCACACTACTCAACAGCTGTGACCCAAAACTTAAAACGTGTTTTTTGTTTTGGATAAAGTTACATAATTATCACAATGTTAAACTGTGGCTGAATGTTGGTCAAGAAATGCTCTGGGTTGCTGGTGTCACAAGACCCTCACACTCGGGGGATGAACGGTGCAGACCGTTTTGTTTGCCCACCTGCTGAGTGACAGGGCTCCTGGGCTCCAGTGAGCAGTCACACAACTACTTTACATGATGTCACTCCGGTGGTTTAGATCAACACAATAGTCTGGCAGTCGAGACAACGTGTCACATTGCATGTTTCGACCTTTTTGG
>NW_019444477.1:0-2010 GCF_002814215.2 Seriola lalandi dorsalis
AGCCTCCCCAGGTTATAATTATTGATTTTCCTTTGCAAATATGACAGTCTGTGGAACTGAGTCAGCTGGGATCTATGGTTGAGTATAGCGTAAAATCATGTACACAAAATTATACACAAATGGCTTTACACAATAATTCCCTGTACCTATTGCATCCTGTAAATGATCATTAACAAGATAAAAGAAAGTAGGCCACTCAAAACATATTGGATATCATTTTGCATATAGACTGACAGTAATTTAACAAACAATACAAAGCTAAAAATGGAAGTTTGTTTAAATTTGATGCAGCCTAAAGAGTTTTGAAACTTTCTGCAATTGAAGTTTGCTGTATTTAGCCAGTTTGGTAACAGACTTCAGCTTGTGCTAGCCTTGGCAGCACAGTCAGAATAAGCCTCTAGCCACACAGAGCCTACGAGACACACAGTCAGACCACTACAGCCTGCTCTGATAATGCAACATATAATATTTAAAACCGTTTCAATACATAAAACACATTACATTAGACCGGTACTGATTCCTTTAGATAAAATATTTATGTTTGAATGGTGCTGATCCAAATCCTCTGTCTGCCAGCTGAACCAGACAGGGGCCAAACAAGCCACAAGAAAAGAAAAAAAGCATTTCATGAATAACAGACAAGTGTATGGGCCATGGCATATGTGGTCCTCTGATTTAATTATTCCGACTTCTCTACCTCTGCCAACTCTCTGAAGCAATCACCATCAGAGCAAGGATTGTGGAATTACCCGGATGGTGCATCAAGTCAAATGAGTTATTTATGCTTACTGCTCAGATTGTATTTGTTGTGTTCTGTTGTGACGCCGTCCAGCTTAATGTAATAGCAATTTGGCTTACTGGGTCAGCGAGCCCCACTCCCACTGCTACTTCCACATCCAATTGCAGGACTATGCTGTGCATATTCAAGGCCCATAATGTTCACTTAGATGAAACTCACATTTGTGAATGCATTCTGTACATGATGAATCAAAATGGGTGTCCCAATTTGAAAAATTTTAAAAGTGTCATGGTTTTTGAAAGAAATAAATCACTTTTAGGAGGGATGATACGTTTTTGCTCATGGTCTACAAAGTCCATTAAAACTATATTGCTCATATCTAATGCATTTCACAGTGCCTGTACTGTGAGGTACTTAATGTAGAATCCTGAAACCAGCTGAGTTTGATGAGGAACCATGTTAATGTGACTGTTACTGTATTTTCTATGTATGTGTTAAAGGGGACCTAATATGATTTTTTCATTTTCTGTCATAATGTTACAGTGTCAGATGTTCACATGAAACAGAGCCAAAGTTTCAAATAAGAAATGTATGCAGCATTTAAAATACTCCACCACCGTAGGTTTACATTTTACTAGCAACATTAGCTTTTGTATTTTCTGACAGCAGACATTTTCCACTTCCCACACATCTAACCATTAACAGGGGCATATAGAAAAAAATGTATATATGGATTGAGATTGAGAAAGACTGAATCCACCATTATGGCACACAATAAGCAGGTAATAGGTGTAATATATTTACCACACAGAGACGTCCTGCTAGAATCTCTGTTGTTGAACATGTGTGGATGGATTTGAGAAACTGCCATTCCCAATCAATTATTTTCTCTTACTTAGTTTTAGTTACTAGTCACCTCCACCTCAACCGGTAAGAAGATGAGGTGATACTTAAAATGCTGGGTGCGGTGCCCCTCTGCAGGCATGTTCTGCCAATCAGAGGAAAATGGGCTTTTAAGGAGGTCCAAACATATATTACCTGTGTCAGTCAGAGGCTCAACTGAAGGGCTGCATAACAGGCAGTTTGAGATGAATAATGATTTTTTATTACTGTGAATCATACAAAGCTGCTCTAGTGGAGTCCCAGAATAAAAAAATAGAGCTGGAAATTAGCACTATAGGTCTTGTTTTACAGTAGACCTGCCACTAGAAGTACAGAAACACCTATTCAGAAGTCAACAGTTGCAAGCCTTCTGTCACACACACTGGAAT
>NW_019444478.1:0-2465 GCF_002814215.2 Seriola lalandi dorsalis
GTTTCATCACATATGGCAAATATGTCAACTTTTTTTTTTTCACCAGCACAAGCCCTGAATTCCTAATAAAGTCAGTGAACTGGAGTTCTGGTAATAACTGCTGTCTTCCTGTCTTCAACCCAAACCAACCTATTTCTTAGTGTGTATGTTATGATATCTTTAAACTTACTAAAGGCAATTTTGCCATGATGTGATGTAAAGATTAACATTAACCAAACAAACAAACTACAACACAAAAGACTGAAATACATGCATTTTAGAGTATCACACAAACACAATCCTTATGTGGGCCAAATGTAACAATACAGCAGGAAAATAATTTATCTCAGTTTTATAGTACTCTGCTTCTATCTTCTCTTAAAGACCATTTATTTGACTATAACCTCTCCCAAACATTTCTCTGTGATTATACCACCTTTAAAACCACTCTCCTGGAATAACTAGTTGTTTGGTGTGTGTTGCTTTCAGGCCCAGTGTCTTTCTGAAAACACCACAGGAAGTCACCAGAGTCAGGATTTTAAAATCCCACATATAGTTGCTTCAAAATAATAGACATCTTTAAAGAGCCAAATCTATCAGTGATATATTGAGAACCTTGAGAACTCAGAACCAATAGTTCCTAACAGGACACTGCATTCAACTGCTCTCAAATGTACATGTGTTCCCCAATTACAAGTTGAACACATGAAAACACAAGTTCAGAAGACCAACTTGTTAGCAAACAATTGCTCATTTACATACCCAGCAGATATGGAGTAACATTATCATTTATTTGAAGTCGTGTTTCTGTCCAACTAATAAATGTAAGTCCAATACTCACTCCCGCTTTAGCTCTGTTTTGCTCTCTACCAATTCCTGAGGGAAATTTGTGGTCCTTTAGTTGCTAAATGCTCCACCATGACTGTACACTAGTTAACTGTGTCTGCTTACAGTGGATTCATTAGTGCTTTTTGCTGGAAATAGCCGCCTGCTGCGGCTGTAAATGACACAAATGTGAGCTGTGAGACTGAAACAGAACAGTAACGTTTTAGGCCATGAAACCAAGACAATGAGCTAAAAGATGCTGAAAGGTTGGGCGTGAGTCTGAGGGGAACTGCATGAAAATTTGCCGTGGGTTCTTCATTACAAACTACTCCTATTACAAACGTCATGTCAGATATAAACATGTTGATTATTGCAGCTTTAAGAAACATACATTATAAGACCAATCACAAGCCTGATACTTGCCTGAATTTTATGAAAGAAGAGATAGAACAAAGCTATATTATGGTTTCACTAAAAAAAACACATCTGCTCTCTCTCCCTCTCTCTGTCTGTCTCTCTCTGTCTCAGGTAGTACATGACAAGAAACACTAATAATCCCTGTGGCCAGAAATTACAAAGGACATTTGTCCTGTCCCCTATTGAGTGGTAATAGAACAGCAGGAGATTATAGATGTGAGTCACAGATTTCAGCCCTGGCTCTCCTATCTCTTGGTCTGGGTAACTGTTCTTTATCGACAAAGATAGGGAAGAAAATATCATATGGCACAACTGAGCTATTATAGCAACATTGTAAGTGACAGACATCAACTTCCTGTTGAATAACCGAATCAATTCAGTGTCAGACAAATTTCTGCGTCTTCTCAAAGTTAATACAATAGAACTCAGACATCTTGTTCTGAAAAATTTTAGTAGCTTCGAATTGGATCCCGTTGATACACTTTGGTGGAATTCACAAATTTGTAAGTGGAAAATTTCTTCTTGTCCCAAAGTCATCAATTGAGATTAAGATTAAGAAGGCACTAAAGGATCTTTGGAGAAAGCTCTCTAAAAGAGAAAACCCAGGCTTAGAAGGCTCAAGAGAAACCTAATCAGTTGGCAAAAAAATCTCCTGAAAATCAAAGCTAAGGTTCAGGATGTGCTTGAGAAGGTGGGTCAGTAAAGATCTGATCAAGAAGACTCTCCTGGATAAGAGAAATGAGGCTCGGAAACAGCAGGAGAGACTTGACTTAAGCTCTGAAGCACAGTGAGGAGCAGCAGAAGATCAATCATCTGCAGAAGCAGGAGAAGATATTCCCTTCGCAGGGCCACAGATGAGGTCAAGCAAATGCTGCAGGAGAAGAAACTGGAGTGGGCTAAGAAGAAGAGCAGCATGACGTCCAGGCTGGACAATCTGGGGACAAAAAGTGCACTAAGAAAAGTTCTTTCCACACCTGGCCTCAGCAATAGACAACCAGTAGTACGATTTAAAGCCTGACATTCGGCGGGAGGATCTCTCTTTGAATTGTCTTTCAGAGGTTGGTGAGTTTGCATTTTAGAAAACTAGGGCTGGCTTGAGAACCTTTGCTCAATTTTTTATGTGAAAATTGACTGAACAAAAAATCTTTACTTGAGTCAACAAATTCCACAAACCCCCTTTGTCTTGTCGTATAGTTCAACGAATAAAAAAATCAAATAATTCCTGGCTAGTATTAATGCTACAG
>NW_019444479.1:0-2632 GCF_002814215.2 Seriola lalandi dorsalis
CTTTTGTTTTCTGAAATGATGCCCCGCTGCAACAGTAGCACTAAAACAACTCACTGCAAAGATCAAAAGGTGTGGGGTTTGGAAATATATCACCAAGTCACAAGGTATCACACACATACAAGGCTGAATCCAGTAAAATCATACATTTGATAAAAGCAGCTATAGTCAGAGACCACTTCAGTTTGTTACAGTAGTGACCAGCACACTGTGTCCAAATTCAGTTTTAATGAACGTTGGCCAAAAGCTTTTTGTTGTTTTGTTGGCCGTGTGGCTGAATGAGTCGATTTCAACATTTTATTTTGCAAGAAAACACTGTACATTTGTTAGGTATACATTTGAACAAAGACACATTACTCTAAGGTCTAACAGCTAGCAAGTAAAGAAATGGACAACAGGGACGATCGTCATTCTGCCACAGAAAATGCCATTTCAGATCTCACATACTCATAAGCTGTGAAAGCTGTGCTTTACCTCCATCTCATGAGAGTTTATTTTGTGATGCTGATCAATAATTTTTTTTTTCTTTCTTTCTTTTAATCTTCAGCATGAATCACCTCTCGTTTCTCAAAATCTCTTCACACATTTGCCACTCACTGAGTGTTGTCAGAAGTACAAAAGTGACATGTTAAATGACGATTTTGGAAATAAACAATCAGAGTCATTTCAGCTTTTTTTCCCATCGTTTGCGTATAGAAATGTCTATACGCAACATGTACATTAAGCCTGTAGAAAGTCAAGGCGCGAGGATTTATTATATTTATGGTGCAAGACACATGTTAAAGTCTAAATGACACAATAAAACATCTCTAATTAAAAATGTCAGTAGCCCCTTATCCCATAAATGAAGATATATTGTTTTCAAAACCTGAATTCACAGTACAAAAATATAATATGCCTCCACTAATTGGATATCATGAAGTCTATGGTAAACAGCAGACTTGGGATAGTCTTTGATAATCCTTTCAAATCATGAGTCCTTTTCTATGACCTTGCAATACCATTTGGCACTTTGGCACACTATGTACTTACACACAAACCTAAATTAATGCAACCACTAAAGCGTCTATGTGAGGATGTAAGTCAATACTTTCAAGAGAGGATTTTTTTTTTCTCTAACTTCTGCTTCATTGTGTTGAATGGCATTGTTTGGGGGGGGGGTGACATTTACACAGTTTCCTCTGTGATGGCCAATTAGACAGCTTCTGCAGAAGTTTCAGTTGACACAGACATTGTTACTTTGGCTATTTTCACAGTGGTCTTCACGCAGCTCTCTGCGGCCCTGTTGGCAGAAATGTTGGCATTTCTGTTCTGGCAGTCTGACTCGAGGCTATTGTCCAGCTGCTGGGCACTGCCCCTGCAGGCATGGCAGGAGCTGAGGAAGGCGTGCCGCAGGTCCTTGCTCCTCAAGGCATAAATGATTGGGTTGACGGTGGAGTTGAGCAGGCAGAGCATGCAGCAGAATGCAAATATTGTCTTGACGTCATCGTCCATCTTCCAGAAGAGGTCATAGACCATGATGGCGAGCACCGGGCCCCAGCAGATCACCAGCACCACCAGGATAAGCACCAGGGTCTTGGCCAGACGGATGTCCATGCGTGCCTGCTCGGGGCGGGTGGTCAGCACTTTAGTACCATCTGCTGAGTAAACAACAAGGCTCTTCTGGGAGGCCCGGCTCAGCATGCGCACTGCATGGTGGTGTGCTTTCCACAGGATGTATATGTAGGCGTAGATGATGAAAAGAACCAGCACACTGGTTACACCGATCCAGAACATCAGGTAGTTCTCATCAATTAGAGGGAATATGTCTGAGCAAACAGAATTGAGACGTTTACAGTTCCAGCCCAGCAGAGGTAGCACTGCGATGACGATGGAGATGGTCCACATCATGCAAAAGGCTATGACAGCCTTCGTCCGTGTCACAATGCGCCTGTATGCGAGAGGCCGGTGAATGGAGATGTACCGGTCTATAGCTGTGAGGAAAAGGCTCCCCACAGACGCTGTGAACGATGCTGTGACTCCACCCAACTTGAAGAGAAAAACATTGGGACTGTCCTTCCTGTGGAAAACATGGAAGTCCAGAAAGCTGTAGACAAAGATGACACTGCCCAGCAGGTCAGCCACAGCCAGACTGCCAATGAAGTGGTAGGACGGCCGGCAGCGGAGGGTGCGGGACTGCAGGATGACGCAGAGCACCACCAGGTTCTCCAGCACCGTGAAGGTGCCCAGAGTCAGAGACATCACAGCCACAGCCAGCTGCTGGCTGGGAGTCAGGATCATGAAACACTCCATGTCCATAAAGTTCTCCCCACATTGTATATTGTCAGTCTCATCTCTGAATGTGCTCCTGTTGCCAAACAAGTCTGTGGCATTGGTGGGGAAGAAGGGGATGCCCTTGAGGATGAGCTCCTCCTCTGCAGGTACTTTGTTTGCGAAGGAGTTGCTGCGGAATGCAGACAGGGGCTTCTGCAGAGAGAAGGTGCCCTTGAAGTCTACATCATTGAGGGGGTCATCATAGTTAGCATCGTTGGAGCCCAGATACTGTAAACCAGATGTAATAGTCCGGAAGGTGGTGTCCGCCACAGCATCCAGCACAGATTTCATGGCTGTGTCTGAGGGTAATACTGCAGTGTAA
>NW_019444480.1:0-2000 GCF_002814215.2 Seriola lalandi dorsalis
GGTGAGCTACAGTTCATAGACAGCTGCGCTCATCTCTTTACCTGCCAGGTGAGACAAGGAGCCCACTCTGCGAATAGGCCACAGCAGCTAGCTCATCATTCTCAGGCCACTTGAATGACTGGACGACACCGGCCAGGACAGGTGAGTAAACACACAATTACCTGTAAATATATTGTTGTTGTATATATTGTATTATTGAAGCTATGTAACACTGTTAACAAACATGAAGGCCTGCTAGTTATGATGCATGTCAACACGTTCTTTTCAGTTTTCAGTGCAAACACCTGTTGTGGCTGATCTGTGACTCTGTGCTGATAGTGCGGCACACAGTCATGAGTCAAACGAATCTGCGAACATATCAAACCAGTCTGAGCCCGAGCATGAATAAATATTTGCTTGAGTTCCTTCCTGTATTATTTGTATTTTGAGGTACAGCAGGGAGGCTATAGGAAGAGCAGGATCACACGTGCACTAATGAAACATTTCCACCCCCCACACAATACACTAATGTGTTGGCATACAAAACAGTAACTATTGTTTCTCTTCACAGGCTGATTTTACAGCAGTTCTGTTACCCGCACAGCTGGAAACTTTGCCTGGGAATTTCTGTGCTCACAAATTTCAGTCATTGTTTCTGGTCGTGTGTGTAATGTGCATCCAAGAACCAAACTGTGGAGTTACGGATGGGTTTTTTCTGGGAGACTCTCAAGAGATTGACTGTTAGATTTCAGGCTTACGTGCAAAATTGAAGTCTGTTTTTGAAATATGTCTGTCAGTTTCTGAAAAAACTGACAGACAAATGGATGACAGCCTGAAACACTGCTGAGCTCTGTTGTCTGGAAAGCAAAGCCAAAACCTGAATCGTAATTGTGGAAACTGGCAATATCTATTAAAGCAACACTGGGATTTACTTGCTACCAGCCAAATGTTGGTAGGCTATATGTTTAATTGTCCTATAAATACATCAGGTATACAAGCAGTAAGATATTTGATGAGCATTTTCAATGATGATATAAAATTTCACTACATCCTAAAGCCACTAGGAGTAAAACAGATATGTCTGATTGTGAAACTCTTAATCTCCCAGCAGCAGCAGCAGCAGCAGCAGCTACATTTCTGGTTTTGGAGAAGTAACTTCCAGTAATTTGGTTGTGACATAGCCCTCTGAGGGCATGGCAGTGGTGTTACCACATGCAGATGAAGCATCAGTATGACAGGTATGTTGGTGAACCAGCTCCACTTAGCCAACGATGGGTGTGACTCTGTTCTTTATTTATTTAAAAAAACGCTAATGATAAGGGGCTACCCGTCACTGACAGGTCAAGGTCTACATATAAGGAAATTGCAAAGAGGAAAAGATGAAGCACATGATTGATTTTAAGAAAGAAGTATAAGATCAAAAAAGCAAAAGGATTAACCTAAGATTAAAGTATTTTGTTTAACAAAATCCCATCTAGGGACAAGTGTTGTAAATGAGATTGTGTTCAGTGAATTGTGTATCTGCTCCTACATAAATAAACATGAGAAACAAATGCTTGTGCAGCAGTTACCACTGTATATGGAACCATTGTCTTGTCCTAATGGTCTTTTAGCTTGAATTAGTGCAGTTAACATTTGTGTGTGTAAACAGCTGGAGGTCTGCACAAAGTTTAAACAGGTTTCTGCCTTTCACGTGGTATTGTTGAGCTAAAGTGTGCTAATACTGACCGGGATTACCTGCGTCAACACTTTTAAGAGTGACACATTATGTAACATTCCGGAGGGAGAGTGTGGTGCTGAAGAGGACGCATAAATCATCATTTCGTGGCTGCTGAGGGGAAGCTTAAAACCTGTCCTGCAGGTAGACAATACGCTTAGGTAACAATAAAAGGGTAAAGTGTGTGTAGGGAAGTCACAAAAAACAAAACAAAAACAAAAGACCTGAAATTATATTTTAAAGTTATTTTAGGCCTGCACTCCTCTGCGCTCACTCAAACGCACTGGGCAGCATCATGTTTCAG
>NW_019444481.1:0-2632 GCF_002814215.2 Seriola lalandi dorsalis
AAGACTTTCTATCTGTACTCATAAGTGCAGAGTTTGCAAAAATCAGTACTCAGTCTTGTCGCTGCTGCACTCCATAAAATCGTGTCCACAAAGTATGGCGCAATCCAACTGAAAGAAACAGAACATAATGAAAACCTGACAATATCTACATTCGGCCTTTATATCTAATTCTGAGTCCTATGAATAACACTGATGCAGAAAGACTGCGCTGTTATGTACGCATGTGCCTGTTTGGCCTTCTACAATGGTATCTGCCTGATTTTGAATGTGCTTGCATGTCCTGCTATGCATTTGTGTGTAACGTTGGGAAAGAAAGCTAGATTACACCTTATGTTCTCACTGGCCAAAGCAAAATCCTGCCATCTCTATTAGATGTTTGTCTCAAGGAGTCCTGAAGTTAATAGCCACCCGTCAAAAGAAAAATTATCTTGTATCAGAATTACGCTTATTTTTCATACAAAACCAAAGTTTCATTACCTCTTGTTCTAATGCAAATACATGAATACACTCCCTTTCCCAATCCGACTGATATTATTCACTGAAGGGATCACCACAGTGAGGGGACATACTTGCATTATCATTTGGCTGCTTTTCGTCTACCTGTAAAACAATGCAAAAAAAAAAAGTGATACACTCTGAAATCCCTTCAATTCACTGCTTGCTATTATTAGACACCCCTGCCATTATCCCTGTCAGTTTCCTTTAGGTAATAATTTCCATTTTGATGAGCCACCCATAGTGACTGTTTAGCACTGGCGCAGCCAAGGTATGTTAATACAGGCCAACCCCTACAGCTTATATGTAAATGCCGTAGGCCTCACCCAGCAAGTGTGACTAAAGGATCTCCATACTGCGCCTGTGTCCTCAGGCAGCAAGAGGGTGTAATCTCAGCTTCAAGGTGACACTAAAGGCTGCACATTATTTTGGCTTCCCCCTTCATTTTGGGGCAGCAAAAACTGCCTCACCAAAATGGCCGATAATGTCCACCTTCTGACCTCTGTTTTTTGGCATAAATCCCTCCACAACACCGCCCACTATTAGCGTTAGTGCAGTACTCTGGCGTTCTATCTCGACTGCTTTTCACCTCGTCCACTGTAAGGCTTCTTGTCTTTCTCTCCACATTGGGGCTTGAAACAAGATTACATGTTGTTAGTAGTCCAAATGAAAGGTATATGTTTGTTTTATTTTCTCTCAATTCCAAATGGGCCGGCTGGGCTCCTGGTCTCTGTGAATGAGGAGCCTGTCCATGCAATTGGGATTCTTTATTTTCTTTCACTGGCACTACATTTTAATGGTAGGATAAGAGAGGGTGCCACACACACACCCACGCACATACACAGCTTGTGAGAGCTTACTGAACCATTGACATGACAGAGTTACACAGTCCACTTGAAGATTCAGTCATATCATACAGGCCCATGTCTACGTAATGATAGTGCGGCTTATTTGCATGTCACACTCACATTTAGTTAATGTTGTCCCCTAAAGTGTCTTCTGGCTTTTAAGACTCTCCCAGGATATAGTTTAATGTTCTGTAGTAACTGACCTTGAGCTCTTCTGTTGTAACCAAAGACCAAATTTACTTATGTGTCAGACACAGGGTGCATGCTGTTGACAGGTAGACTCTCCCATGGCTTTGCAGTGTCCTTGTTTTTCCAAATTTTAGTTTGATTACCTTATCATTCAATACGTAGTGCCCCAGTACTGTGAAGCCTTTAAGCAAGGAAGTTCTTGTGTATTGGCTCAGTGATTTGTATATTTCAGAGTTCATTGGCTAACCACAGCCTAAAGTTACCAACATTTGGCACGTGGCTGGTCTTAGTCTCCACATTGCCCTGACAGTGTAGCTATTCAAAGGTGAACAGAGACATCTTCCTGTGGGGAAACCTCATTCACTCAGCCACTACAGCTCCCGGTCCATTGGCTGACCTGAGCCCCAGGGAGAGAATAGCACCACCAGACACACTTTGATTGAACGTTTCCCCCTAAAAGACAGGCCCTGTTTGCCCTATTCAGTTTTCACCATTCTTTTGGATTGGAGGCAAAATTCAAGCAGAGACAAATCAGAGCTGAAAAACATCTAATAGTATTGATGCATACCTCTTTGTTGAACACAGCTGCACTCTGGTACTGTCTATGCTGTTTGGACTTAGTTCTTTTTGTGGATTTGTTCAGTTTGATTTGTTTCCTTTCGTTTGATTTTGTGCGTGTGTGTGTCCGGAACAATGCTATATTTGGGAATGAATGGCATGCTTGGATGGGCTTGGGTGACATTTTTGGATTGTATTGGTTCTCTGGTGTCTGCCCAAGTGGATGGGGGCGCACCTGTATATGTCACTCATGCCATAGCCACACCCATGCATGTCCGTGTGAGGAATGGGCTGCCCTTTCACCTTTGTTGTTTAGTGAGACATTTTTTGACAAATTAGAAAGCAGAGATACATTTTCTCTCCCGATATAATGGGATTTTTCCTTTTTTCCCAATTCAACATGTTTTTTTTAGACTATCTCCCATTTGGACTTCATGACGATGCAATAATAATAAACTGTCATGATGACGCAAAGCATGATAGCTCAGCCAAAACGCCATGCATCCCGTTGTTTTATTCACTTTTTCTTACAGTCAGGTCAG
>NW_019444482.1:0-2632 GCF_002814215.2 Seriola lalandi dorsalis
ATATTTTGCATGACAAACCTTTTTAGTTCTTACTTTAAAAGGAACGTGTTATAAATTATTCTAAAATCAAACAGTGTCAAAGTTGTTCCCCACCCACCTGTGGATGCAGTTAGGGTGACAGGTGTGCTGCTCTTGTGTCCCCTCTCTGCAGTCAAAGTGTGAGTGTAACTCATTCCAGGGGTCAGGTTGGACACGACGTAGCTCGTCGCCGTGGCCGGGATCTCCACCTCCTCAACCTGGCCGTCCCTGGAGACGTACACCAGCCTGTAGCCGCTGACCTTGGCCCGAGGTTTCTGCCACCTCAGAGTGAGGGAAGTCTCTGTGGACTCGGCTTCCTCAAAATCTCTGGGAGGATCGATGTCTAACGGAAGAACGAGGAAGTAAAGGAAATAAAAAAAAATTAAGTCTTCACTTGTGTTGCATGTTCCACACAACTCATAAATCACTTTCCCCCATTAGTTTCATTTCATCACCCAAGTTGGACATCTGTGTATTTATGAAGGGCTGTGAAGGATGAGTGTTTGGACAGCTGCTCAGCAGCATCTCTCACCAGTTGCTGCATTTGTAGTAGCTGGGAGACTCTCCCTCTCATTCTTCACGGCCGTCACTCCGACCCCATACTCCGTCCCTGGCTTTAGCCCTGACGTACAGAGAGACAGAAGGAAAGTTAGCACTTGGAGGTTGTGTGTGGTCATATTTAATAAATGTTTAACTGTTTAACCCTTACCAGTGATAGTAGCTTTTGTGGTGTCTCCTGGTCCTCGCGGGAACACTTCCTCACCATGACTCGCTCCAGAGATGGGGCTGTACTTCACTCGATAGCTGCCAACATCAGCCTGACTGTTAGTCCACTCCACAGTGATGCTGTTGTTTGTCTGGGACACAGTCTGCAGGTTCTTGGGGGCATCCAGGGCTGAGATAAATATATTTATAATCATATCAGCTGCTGCTCACAAACCTTAAATCTACACACACACACACACACAATGAATGTGTACTGTGGTTTTTAGCAAATACTACTCAAACAGGAATAAACGGTGCATTTGTTGGGGACTATTTTAAGATGCAGATTAATACAGATTTGGTGCTCTAGTGAGTATTTCCAGCTGCAGGATGGTGTAGATAGTGTTTTTTGGAAAGCAATGGAGCTCTATGGCTCAGAGGAATAACATATATTTTGGATGGACAGGTAAGTGGGATATATTTATTGCTGATTTTTTGTCTTTTTAGTTTTGTTGACAAGAAAAATATAGAATATCCTTATCCTTCAACCTTCGGTATTTACAACATTTTGACAAAACATTGTGTGTGTAATGTGCACCATACATATACATGCAGCTTTAAAATACATAAAAATATAAGGTGACGTTTTGCAGTTAGTGCGATCACAAGCATACCTGTACTGAAAGTGGTGGTGACGGGGTCACTGGTGATGTCTCCACTCCTGGAGATGAGCGACACCGTGTACTCGGTGTCTGGCCTCAGACTGTCGATGCTGTACTGTTTGTCTGGGGGGGAAATCTCTGCACTGTTTTCATCAGAGGGGTCGGAGGTTGGCCCGTAAAACATGGTGACTCTGTCCACAGGAGCCACTGGCTGAGACCAGCTCACCAGTGCCGAGGAGTCCGTCACATCCTTCACCTCCACCTGCCGGGGACCGTCAATCTCTGGGGAGGCGGGAGTTCAGGTGAGGGTGGCAAGGGTGGAGAATTGTTGAGTGGAACATTAAAGGAGATAAAATATGCATTAGAAATGATTCACTTCCCAATTTCCAATAGATAGTGATCAAATTACTGACAGCGAATGGCTGGCTCGCTATAAAAATGACAAACAACTGTGAATATGATTGACTTCCAATCTTTGTGCTAAGCCGAGAGAAAATCTTTATATTTACCAAACAGACACGACAATGTTTATTCTCAGAAAGCAAATGAGCGAATTTCCCAAGAACGCTGTGCTATTGCTTTAAGTGTCTGCAAAGGTTGTGTGTCTGTTCAATTCACTAATTAATTAAGAAAAAGTCAAGCAAAGACCCAAATATCAGCTAACACAAGTCTGAGTCTAAAGTACAGGATACTGTACATAAAACAGCAACTTGGCTCTCTCATAAGTTTGTTCAACACAGGAAAGGCTGATTCCCTTTCACTCTGACATCGTGTCTCCTACCTGACTAATCTCCTGTGTTTACATGTGTGGGAGACATCTTTCCTCTCTGTGCTAACAGGACCTCTGAGGTTTAAGCGGTACGAAAGGTTTAACCTCACTTCTATCATTCATTTCTGGGAGCTGTGTCTAGTTTCAGCTTATACAAATAAATGACATCAGAAATGAAATGGTGCGATACCCAGGGAGTCCATCGACACAGACTTGTAAACTAAATGGCTTTTCCATGCACAAAGACGGTTGTTTGGCCTGGCGTGCCATGACGATTGCACAACTGGAAGGATTTCACAACATAACGTATGGAGTAACACTGTAATAAAAGTTTCAGTGTGCAGAGGACAAGAGCTAAGAGCAAGATTAAGTGAAAGTGAAAAAAACAGAAACAACTATAACATGGTCATCCTAGGCTGAGATTCAATTTGTTTGAGTTATTACGCTTCACCTAAAATCTGTTAGATGGAACTGTGGA
>NW_019444483.1:0-2632 GCF_002814215.2 Seriola lalandi dorsalis
TGCACATCATGAAATTGATTCCCACTGTTTTTATTTTAAAGCTTTCTATCATATTATATGGCACTAAAATAATTGGTAGACATCGATTGCCTGGGCTGGGATTTATCTTGAGTCAGTCTTTGTCACATTTGAGTATCAACATGGGACTATCCAGATAAAGTGTTACCACTCTGGTTCAGTGTCAGTGTCTACTCTTCTTCTCTTCAGGACTTTCACAGTGTATATACAGATCAGGAGCTGATGAGTCAGTAAACTGGACGTCTTACTGATGGTAAAAACACAAATCTGATCCAAACATGAGAACAAAACTTTAAGTGAGCACACGACTAATTAGTAATATTATAACACACAGTGTGACATTAAAAAAAAGGTACTTTCTTCCTCTTGATTCCTTTTATCCTCATCTAATCATTTCATTAAAATGATAGTGTAATCATATCCAGTCGAGTCAGTCCAGTTTATAATCTTTCTATTTTTCCTTCTGTACCTTCTCTAGCCTTCCACTGATACTTGGCTTCTCCCTTCAGAGGAAGAATCCAGACTTTGGGGGATCCTGTAGAGCAGGGAGTCCTTCAGGGGCCGAGTGGGGGATGTTGTCTGTCACCACTCCATTTCCATTGGGCATAAGACACGTCTTCATGTACGCTGTGTTGAGGAGGCAGCCGTTCTCCAGCTGAAAAACATGCTCACATTTTAAAGACAATACTTGTGTGATTGGATTTGATCTCTTTATTTGTGTCACAGTTTCTGTTTGTGAAATGTCTTCTTTTGCCTTGTGTTTATGTATTTCACCTTAGATAAGGTTTTCACAGATGCAATTACTCAGACTGCTCTTTGTATTTGTTACTATATGTAGATATGGAGCCACTGTTGACCTTAATCACATGAAGCACGTCATGTCAGGAAATAAGCACTGAGCAGCAGACCTGAAGTCCTGAGTGGAGGAGGACGAGGAGGGCTGATGGAGGGAAGGAGTGAGGGGGGAGGAAGTGTACAGAGACATTAACAGGAGATAGAAAGAGGGGAGGGAGGGAGCAGTATTTACAGTATGTAGCTGTTGCATTTCATCAGTGACTGTATTCTCCTTCAGTGAGTCTAAACAGATTAGCTTGTTTGTCAGAGAGTTAGTTCAGGTGTGCGAGAAATGAACTGCATCACAACAACCTGGAGTTGTTGCCCTTCAGGCATTTTGCTGATACTGTCATATAGAGTGACTTACAGTGAGTACACCAGCAGAATAATGCTAATCATTAATCTTGTATCATGTCAGTGAAGCTTTCAGTATTTTCTCTGCTTAAACTGCTTTGGTTCCGCTATAGTAACAGCTGTTTTTAAAAGACTTGATTACCAGTTAGAAAATTAGCATTTGTACAACTATGTGCTGTAGATCTTGTCTTTTTCTCTGCAACAATGAGTCTATTAGCTGATTTATACAGATGGCACACAGAGGGACTCAAATGAAAGTAAATCAAACTACAGTAGAGCCCTGCTTCTGTGAGCTGAAAATAGTCTCTTGCTGCATCGCCTGCCTCCCCCCCGTCCTGCATTCACAGCATTAGGTAATGATGACAGTCAAATTGTAGGTCAGCACTGCTCATGCTTGACTGCCCAGCCTGCCAGTATTTTTCTTTCAGCGACAGTCACTGACCCTGAAGAATAACAGTGGAGGCTGAATGGGCCGGATATGAATGGATGCCTGCCGGGGTCGACCATCTCTGGGGCCGACTGCGGCCCGTCCCGACCTTATTCTATTCATTATTGTACTCTTTCTCACTACTCCCGCTTTGCTTTCCTCTCCTCTCTCTGGCACATTCTCTCATGTTTCATTATATCTCCTTTGTAATCTCTGAGTTTGTTTATCGCTCTAAACACCAATGATGCTCTTCATGCTCGGAAAAACAGAACACTACAGAACAATAACACTGAAGAATTAGATGGAGGACAGTGCATTGATGATGGGATGTTTTTTCTCATAACTTTTATCGTACACTAACCTTTCAAATTTATATTTTTTGCACTTGACTTCAGTGCCATCTCTGTGCAGTGCTGGCTCATGAAACACAGACACAGTAACGATATCACATGATGGACATGGAGGTTACTGTAGTTATCTAGCTTGAGAAACAAATCCAAAAAAGCAAAGGTGAGATTTAACCTACAGCAGAGCTTTTCATAGAACTTTGTGTGTTTTTAACCAACAGGATGTCTGTTGTTTGAGTTTGTTTATTCACAGTTAAATGAACAATGCCGACTTGTTCTACTGGTGCAGAAATATAAACCAGTGGTGGCAGTTGTGGGAGCTCCTGAGACGTTCCTGGTTTAACTTCAGTTTGGCAGCACTGATTGGCGAGGTCTTGTTACCCCATTATGTTTTACGATGAGAATTTCTCTAGACCCCCGACCGCGCGTCTCTTTGTACTCTAACTGATTAGCGTTTTCAGGATGACATTCCCCAGCCCTCACAGCTCTGTCATTAGTGGAAAAAGTTTTTGTTGGTCTTTAAAGATGAATTCCTGCTTCCCCTGAACATTATCCAGTCTCATTAAGCAACCCAAATACTCTTATTGGGATCTGAGTTCCAACAGTGCATCAAGATCCCGACAATGGCTTACTGTATCTAGTCTATTCATAC
>NW_019444484.1:0-1995 GCF_002814215.2 Seriola lalandi dorsalis
GTTAGAGCACTGTGCTGCTGGCTATACATATTCCAGCAGCACATCCAGCAGTCATTTGTACAACACATATCCATGTGTTGTACAAGTGACTGTATAATTTTAAAAGTAAGTAAAAAGCAGTAGTGTATCTGTATCAAATTTGTTTTGTTTTCAAGTTCCTCACCATTTTCTAACTAATTACACACTGAGGTAGAACCCAGTTTCATTTCCCAAAGAACACCATGAACCTTTCTGCTGGCAATGAAAATTGCCCGTCACAACTTGACAGCCTAGCGCAACATGACACATCACAAACCTGGGAAAGTAACTTATCAACTTCACATAAATATCACCGCTTTATATTCTCAGATTTTAGCTTTAACAATGAAATCCTTTACTGCAGGATCAGGAAAATTTTTAAAATAATTATGAGTTTTGTTCTGGTCAAAAATGGTCCATAAAGCTATACTTTTTTTTACCCTCAAATAAGAATGACCAGTGTTCATGAACATGATAGCTAAGTAATCAGGATCTTTTAGTCATGCAGCTCAATGGCTGTAAACATATCCACTGGACAGCCGCACTGGAGTCATGCACGCACAGACAGAAAAGCTACTATGATTGCATGACACTAACCCAAATACAAGCTGCAGGCAAGTGATAAATCAAATTAAAACACATGTGAGAGTAGAATCTCTTAAGGATTGATTGGTCACTACAAACTTTCAGAAACTTTGTCCTTTCCCTTTTGGGCAATGAAAGAAAATGACTAAAAATCACATGTTTCTGTACAGGTGACCAACTCTCTACCATGACTCCAGGAGAGATGCCTTAAAACTAAGCTCAGCTGTGGCTGAAGTTCACTCCAACATAGTCAAGTCAAAACCAGCATCTACTGTGTGAAAGGGGTATTAAATATTCCTGGTGTCACAGCAGACCTAAATGCAGCTCAGAGAAAGGGAAGCACTGTCATTCGTTGTCTTTGATCTTTAGGACAATAAATCTTATTTTACATCTTGGTTTTAAAACTGCATACAGAGCATGAAGCAACAAGTGTAGGCGACTACAGGGCAGGCCAGACGTGTCATCACCAGGGAAGACAGCAATAAAAATATAGACAGTTCATACACTGTTAATCTCAAGTGGATGTAAATTCTCACATGGAAAAGCTCCTTACATTGTATTTTACATTTCAGACCTAATGTGACCTGGAAAATTAAACCCAGCAGGGGTATTACATAGTAAAAAGAGGAAAGAAAAAGGGGCATCCCTACACTACATTACACATATTATCCAATCCTATGCCACTTCACACTTCTCCAACTGGTACAGTCATTGAGTATTTTCAAGAACATGTAGAAATACCTACTAAAAGCATCACCAGACACTAAGAAAAAGGGGCAGATAGTGATACATCATAACCACAAATGAAAGTTGGGACCATTTGTCAAAACTAAGTTAGTAAACTGGCTAAAACAAATTTTAAACAGCCCTATATTTTCCCCCAAAACTCTACAGACAACCAGTATTTCCAATGTAAAAACTTTCCCAAAGTTGACGTCTTTTCCCCCTGCTTGTGACATAAGTTTCACAGCATACAGGAGCTGTGGCTAGTTGCTTGTAGTGTACCAGTGTCCAGCTAAAATGTGTTGAAATGTGAACTGGGTATAATTTGCTTCTCACATTGAAAAGAGTTCACAGCTACATTTTTAAATGATTAGACATGTTAAGAGTGTTTAAATCTTCTCTCGACAGGACATGAGAGCTGCTGGTGTGATTTAAGGCAGGCAGTGCACTGGTATGGCAGTTATGTCTTTCTCTGTAATCTACTTGTCAGTGCACACTGTCAGCGGCCCTCAGCAAGCTGCATACCTGTTAATTCAATCCCAACACCCGGGCCTGTACAAAGACATACTGCCTAGTGGTGTTACATCACAACAGTCTCGACGCTTCACCCTCTGTGGCCTCACTGCAATGCCAGTATGGCCATATTTCATGGGAACTGCTCCTGACCAT
>NW_019444485.1:0-1231 GCF_002814215.2 Seriola lalandi dorsalis
GATTGATTTAACAGCTTTAAAGTTGCAACCACAGGACTTAAGATAAGACTTCTAAATGACCACAAGCCTGGAATAGTAAGATCTAATCATGTAGATAATCTCAGAGTAAGAAGGCATCGACTGAGACTCTGACCACAGCTCTTAAGAATGACTTCTGACAGTGAAAAGCTACTGGCATATCATTTCAATTGAGAGAAATGTTTTTTTGGCCTTCAGTTAGTTAGTGCAGGCTGTCAGAGAGGCCATAAGTGTACATAGCAGAAATACACAGAAATTCAAACTATGCACAAATGTTGATTATGTTCATTCCTGAAACTCTGCATCAAACTTGCACAACACAATTGAAATGCTTGTCCTATGCAACAGCAGCTGCTTTTGCTGATGTCAGATTAAGAAACAAGAGTAGCTGCATCTGCATGTGCCTGATATGGCTACTACCAATCTGTAGCATAACATAATCGTGATTGGCCCCAGTGCAAACACAAGCTCACATGCAAGGACACACACAGCCACTGCAGACAAAGGCTATGTCACCATGGAGATACTCATCAGGCAACTCTCATCCTGCAAACTAGCCTTTGATCAGCATATTGGGCAACAGCAGCCTTCCTGTCAAATTGATCAACTCTACTCTACCAGCCTGCCCTGGACTCAAACCACCACAGCCTTTCTCCAACTATCAAACATGAAAGACACCTGATCACACAAGCAGTTGCCTTTCCAGAATTCATCCTTCATCATCAACGACACAGCAGCCAAATGTTATAATACACACAGACCACAGTAGCTGCGTATTTTTTCTAACATATGACAGGTGCAGACTGCAATAGATCTAAATCCCTAGTCCCACTCCATAAAAAGAGAAACCAGTACTCACCCATTAGAAGTTCATCCGCCGTCGCTAAACTAAGTCATCAACAACACTGCTCAAGTCCAAATCCCAGGTCTCTGCTGTTTTCTATTGCGAGTTTAGCCATTGCAGCTAACGTTAGCTTCCGGCTGCACGTCAACATTGCTAGCATTAACTTAAGTTGAAGCATGAAAAAAAGACTCATCTAATTTCGTCATTTTAGCTGTACACCAATCCTCTTCTCTTTTGTCCTTCCTCTTCTAAGCGCTTTTTTTTTTGTTTGGACCTGCTAAACATTATGCGACTTAACTTCTGCGTCTGTTTGCTGAAGAACATTTGCTTCTTGCTCAAACGTTGAGGGGGAAAAAATTGACGTCCACT
>NW_019444486.1:0-2200 GCF_002814215.2 Seriola lalandi dorsalis
CGAGGCGGCCACCTCCGTCAAATTTCGTGCCGCCTCCGCCTCCTGACAATATTCTAGTAGGCCTACTTGTTTTATAGGTACTCGGTGGATTTGACGTTTGTAACTGCAATTGCTGCTGTACACCACTACAGCAATGTAGTGGCGCTGTGTCGTAATCTGTGCATCAGGCAGAGCCATCCGAAATTGCAAAAGGAGAAGAATACAAACGCACTGGATTTTCTGCTTGCTGGCGGCGACCTGGTTTTGCTGCTATTCAAACAAGTGAATATTATCACTTTTACAACCGAAGCACACCCAGCTTCTTGAAAAATTTCCCTAAATTAACGGTACATCCCATCTTGTATGTTATTTTGCAGAAATCTGAAATCACAGATTATTTTAAAAGAGACTTTTCATGAGGAAGAGAATCGCTATGATAGCTGAAACAGTGCAGACATCATTAGTTCTTCTAATATGGGAGAAAAAGTTAATTCCTGTTACTGACGAGATACGGTTAATCTGTCAGGACTGAAAGTTGGCGTAGTTCTCAGCCACAAGTGGAAGGTGCAGGTGGAGGAGGGGATCAGATCGCGAGAGTGGAGTCAAGATGAGACTACAGAGTCTTTAGGAGTGTATTAACAAGTGTATTAAAGCCGATGTTTACATGATTTTAACATCACTTTTTATTCATCTTCACAGATGTTCTCAAAAGCATAGACTGAGTGGCTTTGACCCAGTGGCTGGAGAGATAATGATAACGAAAATATATGTGTTGCCTTGGTGGACCAGTATCCCTTGAAAGTTTACAGGATTAGAAGCTGGTGAATGGTGACAGAAGATTCACATGGTAAATCCATACAGTAGTGTCCATACACTAATACACATGGTGACAAAACATTCTTACTTGGGGACTATTTTTGTTTTTACTAAAAGGTAGAAGAGAAAATAATCCTTGAGAAGTTTCTGATGCAGGTATCCAGTTCTCTGACATCTCTCACCTTAAATATTCTTATGTTGCCATTTATCCTAGGAATGTGCATGTTAAGGAATGAATAAGGAAAGTGACTAACATAATGCAAACTAACATTCAAATCAGTCAGTTAAAATATATTATAATAAAAGGATGAACTGCAACACAAAGGAAAACCCTGAACAATTTCAGGGTTTTCAGTCGATATGCACAAAGAAAATAATGGTAAAATAAATTATGGATTAACTGCACAATAAAACTGTGTTGCGGCATGTTCCTGTTCTACCTTACTGCCTATTTAATAGTTACACTTAAGTGAAAACAGTACCAACTATCAGTTTAACAACTTTTTTTTTCCTCTTCTAACAGCTGGATTGAAGATTGGAAGAGCATCTGAAGCTGAGAGTCACTGTGGAAGAGGAAGACTTTAGAACTCGATCTCAATTCAAAAAATGCCACAAGCTTTGACAGAGTTGCATAATACAATTCACCAAGCATTTGGAATTGAAAGAGACTTTTGCATTCAGTTCATGGATCCCGACTTCAATAATGAGTTCATGAATGTTACATCGGTACATCACATGTACAATCAAGTTGGTGTTGGTGTGATGCTAAATTATGTGCATCAGTCCATCCTCTTCAAAGCTGAATGCTCCAAGCACTCCTGGGTCATCTGGAAGTCCAGTAAGTACTCAGACACCTTACAGTGTGTCCCCAATGTCCTCATCAGACTCGGATAACTCCATCATTCTGCCACTTTCAGAAAGCGAGCTTAGAGCATGAGCATGGCCACGTGAATTCACTATTCCCCTCTTTCAGCAGAGGTCCTGCTTCAGTGTGGAAATGAGACCTTCATAGAAACTGGCACTAGACTGAAGATTACTCCAGGGCTGAAGTCTGACATCTTAGTGAAGCAGGCCGGGGAGATTTTCCAGTGTATGGCATATCCACAAAATTACCAAACAGATGAGGTAGCAGGGGCACTAATCAAAAAATTTCCCTGTTCGCAAGAGCCATCTGCCACTATGGCTGAATGATTAGCCGGAATTATAAAATGGCTAAGATGTGAAACACAGCCTGTCCTGAAGTGATTGTAAATGCTTTGACAAACAAATCCAGTGATGAATGCTTCCCAGCCAAAAACGTAAAGAAAGCTAAAAAGGCTGAGGTCAACTATTGTCCTTCACACCCTGCTGGCGAAACAGATGAAAGTCTAGAGTGCATCGAATTTAAGAGAGAAGATGTCAAAAA
>NW_019444487.1:0-2630 GCF_002814215.2 Seriola lalandi dorsalis
GTCTCAATAAATATTTGAACTAACAAGAGCAGGTTTTTCCCCAGGTTTTCACATGACTCAGGTGCTGGGGGATGGTGGTGGTTGGGAGCTTTGAAATTATTCAAAGGCAATTTTAAGTTATGTTGAGTTTTGTTATTGTTTTCTGCCATTATCCTTACCATGTTTGTCAAAGAAAGACGGCAACACTTATATGTAGTTATAGCCAAAGATCTGTTCATTTCACCAAATAAGATGTTTAGAACATGAGATTTAATCAAATCGAGTCCCTTTACTTGTACACATAGGAAGAATAAACATGTTGAAATACATATGTAATTATTTGTAGATGTAAGAAGTTCAATTTCTCAGGAAAAGAACGCTCAGTAGAGGAGCAGCATGACCTGTCATCCCAAAGCAATGTCAAAATTTTGACAAGGTAGCAATGGAGAAACTTACGTTTGAATTATAACACAATTAAATATGACCTGACATTGTATCACCAATATTCATTTGTGGAGAAAAACTACACAAGAACAGTTTCTGGGTGGTGTTTGTATTTATTTCAGTCGCTAGCAAATCTAGCCTGTTAATGTTAAGTCTTGGTTAGTATGGGTTAGAACAAAGGACACTCTGAACTGCATTTTGGAACAGTGTTTCTTTTAATAGGAGAGAAATGCATTGACCTGCAGTTTTCAACAGAAA
This sequence comes from Seriola lalandi dorsalis, assembly GCF_002814215.2. Classification (NCBI taxonomy): domain Eukaryota; kingdom Metazoa; phylum Chordata; class Actinopteri; order Carangiformes; family Carangidae; genus Seriola; species Seriola lalandi. The sequence continues at coordinate 682 of NW_019444487.1, forward strand.
ATGACACAGCCTAACTTTGTTTAGCTCCCAACCAACATTTGATCTTTCAATCTTTACATAACGTCAACTAACTAGCTCCGCTGGCTACTAAAACTTAATTCAGCACATGTATATCAATGTAAGTTAGCTAGGTTACCAATTTCTTTTGTTGTAAAATAGGCTACATAATCTGCTCTCTATCTCTCTATTCCAAACATCCACAAGAATTACTCCCGAACAAGAAAAGTTAATACCTCATTTATTCTTTGTTGAGGCTTTGCTTATCAATAGCTTGCAATTTGCTTATCCAAATCGATGGTTGTTCCTACCACTCGAGAAATATCTAGTCAGCTGCTTGATTAGCTCGGCAAAGAGCATCTGTCACACACCAATCCGACGTTTGTGTGATTGTCCAAACACAGATTGTTGATTGGCAGGTCATTCCTGATGCCAGTTTACCTTTCCTTTTCAGATTTTTTTTTGTCAGCACAAAGAACTCTCATCGTTACTTTCATATTCATTCTTTAATGCTTTTTGCTGTTCATTTGGCTGAAGGGGCTCCACAAAAACACGCAGCGCCTAAGCCTATGGTACAAAAAACCCTGAAGACTTATTGCATGAGTTGATAATCCCTCCATATTTCATGGTCTTCATGTTTATTCAAATGCTTTCACTCTCACTGTGTCCTGGTGCAGAGCAGGCGTCCACTGCTTTCCAATTATTCAGATATCGTACATTTTCTTCACCACATCCTCAGTCTTACGTTGTTTTTCTATTTTGCATTTCTTTCATTTTTTTCCCTTCCGCCTGTCCTTTTGTCCTTCCTCGTCTTTATCTTCCTGCCGTTTACCTCACTTCATTTCCCTCTCATCTTCTGTTGTCTGGTTGCCATGGTGAGACCTTGCAAGTATGTGTGTGCATGCATATGTGTGTTCATATGGCTCCCAATCCACTGTCTGGGTCTGTGACTATGCTGGTTGGGCAGATGCTGCCATCCAATCAAATGTCTCTACTCAGATGGTCCTGTCTAATGGGACTGGTGAAATTGGTGATTTGTAATTAGCATCCCAGACATTACCGTGAATGCACACATACACACAATGTTTTGGACCAGAGTTGACCTTTTCTTCACCTCATCAGAATGCCAGCTGGTGTCTGAGGTATGAATCTGTGTGTGTGTGTGTGTGTATCCATACGCTGGGTATGATCATTTGCATCTCAGTGTCTGTGTGCATGAGCACGTGACTACATTAGTTTGCATGCTTGTCTGCCTTGTATAAGTGAGTGGATGTGTGTAAGGGTTGTGTAAATGCCTGCTGGCTGTCTGAAAGAAAGCTGCTGGGGAGCTGATATGTCGAAGGATCTGTCCTCCAGTTTCCTGTAATCCAGCTCACATGAGAGGCTGCCAGCCCACAGAAAGCAGACAGAGTCTTGGAAAGGCACTTGACATTTCACTGGCATTTCACGGAGAGGACCCTAGAGGCTCTAACTGGGCTCCTCATTAATTCCCCCTCTCTCCTTCCCCAAATACACGTTAGCTGTGGCCCAGTGAGGGTTTGTTGAAACTTGGACTGGGACTGGGACCCAACTGAGAAATTCAGTCAGTCAAAATGGGAGCAGAGCTAATGAAAACAGATTGCTACACTAGTCGTTGAAGGACTCAAGAGACACTGGCCCTCTGGTGATTTTGGGCTCCTTAGTTGTAGTTGGTGGAAATTTTCTATGAAGTGTAGACATTCAGGGAGTGTGAGCAGGTATGAGGGTACATCAAATGTTAGATCAATGCATATACAAGCATTACAATTGCTGGCCTAATTTATTGTAGAAGTGTATAAAAAACACCCCCAGAAAATCATACGCTGACTTACAAAAACTGTCAATCACTTCATCTTCCTGTCTTTACCTGTGTTCCTAAAGCTGTATCTGCATAACTAGTACACAAACTGTAGCAGTGCAACTTAAAGAGACGC
>NW_019444488.1:0-1990 GCF_002814215.2 Seriola lalandi dorsalis
AGCCGTAAATATACCAAGCTATTACAACACTTTTCACATGCTGTGAACATTTTGTGTCATCTTGGGTGAACATCTGGCTTGGCCCTCACTGGTTGGTCACTGTCTCTCATTAGATTTAATCTCTAAGGAAAATATAAAGATACTGAAAGTCTTTAAGAGAAATTGATAGAGTTGGTGTTGGTAGCTGTTTTTTTTATTCCCTTAAGATACAGGGACTCGGAGCTGTGCACACTTTGCCTGTGAAAGTGCAATGAATAACTGACATGACAGTTGTGAGGTTTTTCATCGTGGCCCCACAGCTTTCAGAGTCTTTGACGGTGTTTTGCCATATCACTTTTGGCAAAGTGACACACCAGATAATCTCACTTCCGACACATGGACCGCAGCACATTTGCGCTTGTGGAAAATTCATGTGCACTTCACAAACACTGGATATGCAGGGCTTTCTGGCTGAGCAGGTTCATGCACCTCAATCCTACTTTCCCCTTCTGACACCAGGCTGCCTGGGAGAGGCATCTGATTCAGGCTGGATGCAAAAGTTATTTTCCTAGGATGGTATCACTGTCATCAACATCATCATGTTTTTCATGTTCACCATCATAATCTATCTTTTTATGCATCTGAGTGCATACATGCATGCGTTCAGGTATCACCATGTAGTCTACACTGCGACTGTCAGTTGTTTTTGTTTTCCCTTCTCTGCAGTTTGCAGTTTAATTAGACTGAACTTTGCTATTGATTTTTTGAGAATCATTTCACTTACAGATGTATCCTATAATCCTCTAAAATGTGATATAATAATTAAGTAAATTAGCCCCACCCAATGCCTGTCTGAAATCATATAGATCTTACAGAGTTAGCAGCTAATTCAGTTTCTACAGCTGTTTAGAGCAATAAAGTGACAGCAGAAATATGCTTATTTGCTTTTTATGCCAAGAGTTAGATGAGAAGATCAATCTCACGTCTTAATATGTAGGTGGAGCCAGGAGGCGGTTATCTTAGCTTAGCATACAGATTGGAAACAGGGAAATAGCTAGCCTAATTCTATCCAAAGGTAATCAAATGTGCCAACACCTCTTTAGGTCAATGATTAACACGTTACATCTAATTTATACAAAAATAGATAAATACATGAAATAAAGTGCAAAAGCAACATTTCACTGTTTTATAGAGGGGTTATGTGCCAAACTATTTCTTGGCCAGGACCAATTGCCAAGCAACTAGTCAAGAAAAACTTTGCCTGTCGTAGAGCAGCAAATTGTTGTTGTCACACTTTATTTATTTATTTATTTGTAAACAAACAAAATATAAAATTTCAATTAATAAGGTTTAGAGGCACTGGAAGAAGGATTTTTGTTACTTTGGGACGGAGCCACGCTAGCTGTTTCTAGTTAGTATGCTAGGCTACGCTAACTGGCTGCTCGGCTTCAGATACAACTCTCACCGAAGAAAGTGAATAAATGTTTCTCACAAAAAAGTATTAATTTTTATTAAAGTATTCCCTTAGGAAGACAAACCGCACGGTGAAAGGATCCTTAACCTAGATAGAAAATGAATGTTTTTACGAATTACCTTGCATCAACTTCTTGTAATTGAATCATAGTATATTACCTGTCCACTACTCTAGTGCTCGTTCTGGCCCCTGACAACCTTGCTATTGATTTCCTTATTGTTACTCAAGATGGGAGAATCAAATAAATGCCTAAAATATTTTATATAATGTACGATTACATTTTTTTCTTCACTCTGAAAACTATTTTAAAATGCTGCGTTGACAGCTGAAGCCTCACCTGTGGGTTTGCTGGAGGCACGTTAGGTAGAAGCGCGGGCTTGTCATTTAAATCTTGAGCAAGGATGAATGAATCGCCCTGAATGTCGACATCATGGAATCCCTGCACCTTCTCTTCCTCTTTCCCACCTCCGCTATTTGCTTTTTCTTACCTGCCACTTCTGATCTCACATCCTCACTTTTCTTGCCCTGTCGCCCTCT
>NW_019444489.1:0-2630 GCF_002814215.2 Seriola lalandi dorsalis
GTACATCTCGACAGTCGCCAGAGGTGGGAAAAGTATTTCTGTGTAACCACGTATAACCACATTTTTACCTTTGATTTCGCTACTGTTTATGTATTTATAACTGCTGTCCTGTGACCCTCCGTCCTCCAGTAATTGTGGTGCTGTCGAACAAAGAGGACTCGATGGCTCTGTTGCTGGAGGCTGCACGACAGGGACTGATGAACGGTGACTACGTGTTTTTCCTGGTGCAGCATTTTGAGGTCAGTGGCACTGTGGTGAGTAAAACCTTAAAAAACACAGTTACACGGGGGCGGGGCTAAAAAAAACAAAACATTTGAATGGCTGTCTTGTTTTATGTCATTTTGCGTCAATATTTTATCTTCTCTTATTAAAACATCTTCATTATTGTATTCTATATTCTATATTACCAGCTGTAGTCAGCAAGCTAATTAAACTAACGTTAGCTCCACTAGGTTGTTTGAAAATGCCATCTCCAGCTGACTTTTTAAAGTTTCCAGCTGACTCGTTTTAAAACGATAATCTAGTGAAAGGAGTCTTAAAATTGCACTTGATATTGTGCTAAAGCTAATGGGTCTCGGGAAAGAGTCAGAACCCTCAGCAGTTGGTCCATCCATTGTTTTTGCACTGCAGTGTAGAGACACTTATTTTGTTTAATTAGACAGCTTGTTATCCACATATGTACAGTCTGAAGTTTCTTTCTTTCTTTCCTATCAAATGATCAAACTTCCATATCTCTATAGTAATCTGTTTTGCATGTATGTCATATGAATCTTTTTCCCTGAGCAGGATAACTTGTGGAAATATGCCATGAACATAGACCAAGCTACCATGAGAGCTTTTGACATGGCCTTTATCATTGGCCAGAAACCCTACGAAGGCTACGAGTATTATGACTTCTTTGAGCGAGTTTTTGAAAGACTGAAAGGACACCCATTCAGGAGCAACCTGACATCTATAAAAGAGGTAAGCACCCGTGATACTCAGACATATATTATGAGGGTGTTGCAATGTAAACACTTTCACATTCATTTCTGTTATTTCAGGTGAGCCCATACGCGGCCTACCTGCATGACGCCGTGCTTCTCTATGCAATGGGGCTGAAGGAAGTCCTTAAAGACGAGAAAGACCCTCGTGATGGGCGGGAGCTGTTGCAGAGACTGAAAAATAAAAGCAAGATTCGATTTTATGGTTGGTAGCTGCTTTAATAAATACTGCAACACCAAGTATGCAAAGTCCACAAACACTTTTTACACTAAACCCACTGCTTTGCTTTTCCTAGTGTAGACTTCTTCTGTCATTAGCTAGTGTGTTGAATAACCATATCAAAGCTAAAGCCAGTTCATGCAAATAGTAATGCAAAACTGTTTATGGTGCTCCCCGCAATTAACTTTTATAGAAACATTATCATAATTGTTCTGGGTTATCAACTCACTGTAAACTGTTTTCATATTGGGACTATTTTTTTGGTCGAAAGTAGTTCCATCTCTGGAGGCGGAAATCTCAAAAACAAATATGTCAAACTAAAACTTTTTTAAAAGGTTGTATCATGCCCTAACCCTCTACCCAAACACTCAAACACAAGGGTAGCACATCATTTTCAAAGACAGTTTGATGCAGTAACGGCTTGTCGCCACAGGTGCCTCAGGACTGGTCCACTTTGACGAGGACGGGGAGCGAAATGTGGACTATTCCATTTATGACCTGCAGCATCAAGGAGACACCAAGTTTGTGCCAATTCTCCATTTTGACAGTCACACCAAAAATATCCGGTAACAAACACATTTATACCATCAAACTGTTTTTGATTTTATCTTTGATAAGATGTTTTCCATCATCAAATACAAAAAAAAATGTCATTTCAGACCAACATCCATGTTTGCTTCTGTGGTTTGGCCCAAAGGACGACCTCCTTCTGACAAACCAGAATGTGGTTTCAACAATGAAGCGTGTGAATGGCTGATCAGTGGTAAACTAGCAAACTGACTTACCAGAAATGCTTCATTTTAAACCAACACTAACCACAAAACCCTCTTTTATAGGAGTTCATACTCTACACTCAGGCCAAGCTAACCACCTTCATTATTTACTGTCTTGATGGGACACAGACATCACCCTGCTGGCCCTGCTTGTGACCTTCCCCGTGGTCGGTGTGCTTGCGGTTTTGTGCATCGGGGTCCTCATTCAGCAAAAGTTACGACTCCAGACGAGGCTCGATGACTCCTGCTGGTGGCTCATCAACTACAGCGACATCACCATTATCAGGGAGCCCTTGGTATGAGCACTAAAGAAAGATGTGTTGTCCGCTCAACGAATGTTTATGTGTGTGTTTGTTTTCACATGCGTGTTTGGTGTATTTGTGTCTCCTCCAGGGAGTTCAGGCTTTATCTCTAAGCACCACAAACAGTCAGAGCGGGAGTGGGGGTTCTCAGTCTAATTTCTCCAACAACAGCTACGGCCTGAAGGACAAGACAGGGAGGGAAACTGTCTACACCACAATAGGTCTCTATCAGGTACCAGTGTTATTCAAAGTTTAAAATGACTCTGTTTAACTTTGTATGAACAATGGCCACAACTGGCAATCACAGGTTAATGGTAGAAGTATGGAAGATTCTTATTGGCCTTTTACATTG
>NW_019444490.1:0-1185 GCF_002814215.2 Seriola lalandi dorsalis
ATGAATGTGGGTGTGTGTGTTTGTGATGGGTGTGCTAAGCTGAATGCAGAAGTGAAGTTTTTCTAAAGAAATTCTTTCGCAATTACCCACAACACCAGAGGGCAGAGCAGAATGTTAACTAAGGTTGTCATGGTAGCAACAAGAGAAACATCCAATCAGTGTCTGGACAGAAACGCATCCCCAAGGCTGAGCATCAACTCTGACTTAAAAGATGAAACTCCTGAAGAGCTCCACTACTGACTTCTTTCACCCGCCGTGATCATTTCAGGTGCACCAAAGCTTTACAACTTTTTAGATTTGGAAACCAAGCTCTCATTTACCATCCAATATTCCTCTGATAGACAACCGAAGCCAGGTGTGCTTTCACTCTGTCTTTGACAAAATATGTATGTAATATTGAGAGAGGATTTCCCCTTTAACTTTAACGGCAGTAAGATAAGTAATGAGTAAATCAGGGTTCTCTGTATTTTTAGTTTAAACTTAATTCTCAACTAAAACTATTTCAGTTTTCTGAGTTACACTGAATAAATATCAGATAACCATTTTAACACTTATCACAGCATATGCTTTCAACAAAAAACAATATTTTAAAGGATCAGTTTTAATATCTGTATTTGATGAAATTATAATTTATAGCGCTTTGATAGCTGCCTTGATTATTGTCCTTACATCCAAGTAAAGGCATTTCAATATGGCATGATTTATATGCTGTAAGACTTCAACCCTGATCTGTGTAATTAGTTGTTTAATCAGTACTCAATATCTTCATATTTCATATCTTCCACAGTATGAGTCTCCAGCTCCTGAGGTTCCACAGCAGGAGACTCCAGCTGTTGAGGTTCTGCAGCAGGAGTAGTCTCCAGCTGTTGAGGTTCCGCAGCAGGAGACTCCAGCTGTTGAGGTTCTGCAGCAGGAGTAGTCTCCAGCTGTTGAGGTTCTGCAGCAGGAGACTCCAGCTGTTGAGGTTCTGCAGCAGGAGTCTCCCATAAGGCATCCAGTTGGAACTGAGGATCCCGCACTGCTGCTCCCAGACTTTCAAGCTATACTATATCATACAGTAACTATAAATATATAATTTTAAAAATCATTCTAACTCATTTGGTAGGGGGGGCCCACAACACAACTATAACGACTATGACAGTGTGATTGATATTGCTGGGCTCAGTTTCAGAGCAATTTGATGAA
>NW_019444491.1:0-1949 GCF_002814215.2 Seriola lalandi dorsalis
AAATTTAACATTTAGATAACGTTTAGATTTAAGCATTATATTATTATTTTTTTTTAAAGAAAAGTAAATATATTTTTTTTAAACAGTATTTGGAGCTAAATGTGGTGAAATTTTGCTCTTAATTGTATTAATTATTAATTGTATTATGCACCACTTCACAATCGGTGCCCCATATAACCTGACCAGTGGTGGAAAGTAACTAAGTATTTTGGAACTCCTTTTTCCCTTATTTTACATAAACACAAACCTTTTGATACTTGTTTTTTTTTGTTTAAATTATGTTTTCAGGCTTTTTCTGTCTTGATTATAGCAGCAGTGAGAGAGAGACAGGAAGGTAGGGGAGAGAGAGGGGATGACATGCAGCAAAGGGCCGCAGGTCAGATTCTAATCCGGGCCGGGCTCTACCAGCTGAGCCACCGTGGCGCCCCGATACTTGTTTTTATAAAATAGTTTTGCATATTATACATGTATGTGTGAACTGGGACATTTTACAATTAAAAATTAAACTTGTCTCTGGTGGACAAACTATGCGATGACAACACTGTTTCTATGAAAAATTATTCTCGGTAGTTCTGAGCTGAATATTTTTGTTACTTATGGGCGAACAAATACATCGATATAATATATCTGCAATAAGGTAATATAAGTCAAACTTTATCCATCAGACTCTAATTAAAACCACAATAATACACACAAAAATTACACAATTAACCAGACACCACATAAATGCTTGCACACAATAAATTGTAAATTTAATTCTTGCCTTTTAAAGTTGACCAAAAAAACAGAATCCTGTGTTCCAAAACTGCAGTTCACTAAATACAGAATACCATACAAAACCTACAAAATGCAACAATTACAAACATTTTGTTCAACAGATAATAACAATTGTACAGTATAAATTTATAGAATACTGTTTTTGTTTTTATTTGGCACAAGATGCTATTTTGTGTTTTAACAGAAATGTTATACCTGACACAGCTTTAAAAAAAAAAGAAAAAAAAAGAAGAAAAGAAAATCATAAAAATACAATAAAAGCAACACATTGTGACAGTATCATTGCAGTAGTTGTGATTCTCCATTTGTTTGTTTGTCTGCATCTTTTTTTTTTTTCTTATTTTCCTACAAAAAACAGCAGTTACTTAATAAAACAATCAAAGCTTTTCTGATTGGGAAACAATGCAGTAACTGAAACGGCTTGGCTCCGCCCCGGAGAAGGGCTCGGGTACGTTCCCTGCTCCTGGCCGAGCTTCCTCTAAACATCCTAAACAAGAGGGACTGCTTCCTTTTTCTTTTCAGGAATTTTCTGTTGCAGCTGAGCAAAGAAAAAAAAGGAGGGAGAGGAGATGAGACCAAAAAATGTTAATTGATTTATTGGGAGTGTTTGTATTTGTGGGACACCATCACTTATGTTGTGTCACCCAACGTCATGTCAGTCATTTTATGTTATCCTATAAATTATTTAAATACCATCTAGTCGAAAGTATACTCAGCTTTGGGACTGCGTACGTTTGGCCCTGTTACTGGTGCAGCTGGGAGGTGATTTCATTATTGAGATCAACAGAAACAGAAGATGTCTCTCAGCATCCCCTATTAAACAGTGTGTGTCTTTATGTGTACAGCTTGTTGTGCATGGTGGTCTTCCTACAGCCCCTCTTTGTTTCCCTCCGTGAAGTTATTCATACGAACCGTCAGATGTGTCAGCTTTGGCCGTCCATGCTGTCAATAACACTGACCACCGGTAGCACTAATGATGACAATACTAACATAGAGAAGTGAGCACAGAGCTGCAGGGGCCGCTGGCCACTGATGTTCATAAACAAACATTAAAAACACACACATGCGCATAAGTCACATGCATTTGTGTTACTTAGTCTATGCACCACTGTACCCAACTGTTCAACGACTGATTCAACATGCAGCATTTAAAGACATCTGAAAGTGAATGT
>NW_019444492.1:0-2630 GCF_002814215.2 Seriola lalandi dorsalis
TGGCAGTCAAAACACATTGATGTCAACACACAAACCACAACATCATATTTTCTTAAGAAAGAAATGAACCACTAGAGGGAGCAGTGACTTCTCTACACAAATAAACTGACAATAAGACTGTGTCTTTTGTATAACTTTGCTAACTACATCACTTGTAAAACAATTTTGTTTACTTTTATTTTATACACTTTTATGAAAATAGGTTTAAGTATATGTTTGATGTTTGACATAAACTTCCTTCCCCCTCCCTCTTTTGTAGGTGTTTGTGGGAAACGTGGACAATGATGGCACTAAGACCAACTTGTTTGACCCTCCAATCATTGCCCAGTACATCCGCATTGTCCCTGTGGTGTGTCGCAAGGCCTGCACCCTGCGCATGGAGCTGGTGGGCTGCGAGCTCAATGGTAAACCTACACAGAAAAGATAACACAACATACAAGAGCCGTATTCAGTTTAGTGATGTTTGTTAGAGACTGAAACAGGCATTTCAAGTTATCCAAACAGCAGGTGGTAAAAATTATCACCAGGAAGGGAAATAACATATTTTTCCCTGCATTTACCTCTTATGTTTCCTCACTAATTATTTTCAGTCCTACACTCAGTGACTGATCATATTTCAAAGGATGTTACTCAGAGGATTTCACTACTCTTTGACTTTGAACACAGATGCAGACTGTCTCATGAGTCTATTCCAAGATGATCCCTAAATCTCTCATCAAAACCATATGATCACATTTTACTATAAAACCAGCACGTCCACACAGATGCTAATGATTCAGAGACTTTTTTGTCACCCCAGCGGGCAAACAAAATACTATGTTCTTTTAAGTTGTCTGTATTGCAACAAATGTCTGTTCATTTTGCTGTTCCTTTTATCATAAACCAATGTGGCCTCATTACACTGTTGAATGTCCATCTCTCTTGATGGTTGTCTCATTTATAAGATCAATGTCTTTTCTTCTGTCAGCTGTGCTTCCCAGTTTGTGCTGCAAGTGACTGCAAAACTCATATTTGTAGCTTGTCAACTGTCAGTCTGAGATCACAACCAGCATGTGTTGTTTGAATGAGTTTTGGTTGTTTTTAAAACACAGAAAAACAAGTTTTCACAGCTAAAAGTACATTTGCTTAAATGCTCATTATGAATTTTTGGAGAGACAGTTTGTTTCCTGGAGGTTTTAGGTCAGTATTACAAACTCACTTGATTCACTCAATGGAGTGGAATCAAGTGATCAAATCAAAATGATGTAATGAAAATGAGAACGGATGTTGCATTGATGCCAGACAGCAACAGTACAGCTGAAGTTTTGCAGCTTTCACCCTCTGTTCCTCTGACCTGCATGCTCAGCTGCTTCACTAAGCCACACTCATTAAAAAGTCTTTTACAGCCTTTATAGACTAAACAATGAGCTTCACAAGTTTGTTTCTACTTCAGGAGTCTTTTTCTATTGAATTTATGAGAGAGTGTGAGAATATAGTAAACTGCAAAATTGTGAAGGGTCACAGTGTAACTTAATAATGTGGCTGTGATCAACAAAGAGTTGAGTGCACTCTCAGCTAAACCTTAAGCTGCACGTTTATGGCTGCATGTTCACCTGGATGCCATGTGTCTGCCCACTGTATCTGCTAAACTCATCCTCCACCATCATCATCTCTGGGTGTCTGTTTGCTGCTTCACATCACTGGCTGGCCTGGGCCGCTTCCTGTCCGTCCCCTGTCTATCATACATTCTTTCTCTTTCTTTCCATCCTCTTTTTCTTTGTCTCTTCCTCTGTCCCTCTTCCTGGTCTCACCTCCACAGTGTATTCAAACACTTCAGGTTGTTCAGAGCCGATGGGCATGAAGTCCCGACTGGTGTCTGACCGCCAGATCACGGCCTCCAGCACCTTCCGGACCTGGGGCATCGAGGCCTTCACCTGGCACCCTCACTACGCCCGGCTGGACAAACAGGGCAAGACCAACGCCTGGACTGCCGCCAGCAACAACAGATCTGAGTGGCTGCAGGTAGGAAGACAAGACAGATCTGCATGTTGTTTTTGAGTTTTCCCAACTCTACTTTTATAAAGTAAACCTGTCTGTGTCTCCTCAGGTGGACCTCCAGTCTCCCAAGAAGATCACAGGAATCATCACACAGGGGGCCAAAGACTTTGGCTCTATCCAGTTCGTCATGGCCTTTAAAGTGGCTCACAGCGATGATGGACAGACCTGGACCATCATGAAGGATGAGACCACAAAGACCGACAAGGTCAGTCCCGCTACCAGAAACATTGAGCCAAAAAAACTTAAAGGATGAAACTGAATTGATCCCTTTGGGAAATGCAACACAACACTATGGCAAAGGGCATGAAGAAGAACGTAAATATCAAATAGAGAAAACGGCACCTGATTAAATAACAGTGTAGCTGCAGTGCATACAAAGAAATGAGTTTACACTGCATTATCACTGCATATTAAACACATCTGATAAAAAAAATACAGCATAAGATAAGAGATATGTACTTAATTGAAATTATATAATAATCATTGATTTGGATTGATTTTGTCTAAAAAGTAGAAATATAGGCTTTTGCAGATGGTTGTTTTCTTTATGTGTTCTTAAGGGAAAATGTATGAGATGAAGTGATTGTGAAGTC
>NW_019444493.1:0-1166 GCF_002814215.2 Seriola lalandi dorsalis
CCACTCACCCGGCCCTCCCACTTAGCACCCCTCCTCCCAACACCCTCCTGCCCACCCAGAGACTACAGGACCATGGGTGCTAAACCAGAGGCAGCTGGCGTCTTGCTGGCAGAATCTCGCTGTGCCGAGCTCCGGCCGATGGACACTCTGCCCACACTGCCCCCTGGCGGCTTAGTAGACATTTCCTCCTGTCCTTCCTCCCCTCCTTCCTCTGCCTCACCCTCGGGGTTTCTCTCAGACTTGGCGCTGGACGACGTCCTGTTCGCCGACATCGACACGTCCATGTATGACTTTGACCCCTGTACGACAGCAGGGGCCGTGGGCGTGACAGCGGGCGGTGGCCTCGCCAAATTGTCACCAGTGGTGACAACAGACGACCTCCTCAAATCGCTGGCGTCACCGTACAGTGGCTCCGCCCCCCAGGTTTCAGCCAATCAGCCTTTCAAAATCGATCTGACAGAACTGGACCACATCATGGAGGTGTTGGTGGGTTCGTGACTTGCGGACGCCACCGCCACAAACACACAAACAGTTTAATCCGCAGAACAGACTGGAATGAAAATTTGGGATCGCTTCGGGGGTTTTCTTGGTTGTTGTTTTTATGTTTTTTAAAAAAAACTTTCTTCAGAGGTCGGTAATTGTAAACATCGATGGTGATGTCAATTAGTACTACTATGACAACTACTACTACTACACAACACTGTGCATGCACTGTGCTCGCCTTTCCAAATATGGAATGAAGTAACTGGGAAACAAAGACACAATTAAGTTTGTATTTCTATACTTGTGAGGACCTCCATTGACTCCATTCATTCCCAAACCCTAATTTAAACCTAATCCTAGTTCTAATCTTTAACCTGAACCTAAGCCTTAACCCTGAGGAGTAACTGTACATAGAGAAACAGGAGGACCGGCAAATTGTCCTCATTCTTGAGGATTTTGCAATCATTATATCCTTGTGAGGACTTCTATTTCTCACAGGTAAAGAAATACGAATAAACACATATAAACATGACACACGCGGACACACATGCACACACACACACACACACACACACACACACACACACACACGCACAGACACAATTCATGGCTTTTAGCAGATGAGTGCCTTTCAAAATGACCACTTATTCAATTCCTGTTTTTTACAGTATTTGTTTTTTTTT
>NW_019444494.1:0-2259 GCF_002814215.2 Seriola lalandi dorsalis
TGGGAGAAAAAAGGTGTTTTCTACTTCACTGAAAAGTCTCAGTGTATATGACCTGGAGGTTTAAAGTTGTCACATCACCACGTTTCCAAAACAGCCATGATGTTACAAAATCATACCTGTGAGTACATGTCTCAGATTAAAGGTGAGCACAGAGACACAGACTCCGCACAGTGAAGTAACAGTAAGCAAAATACATTTTCAGTGATAGGGGACATTAGTTTGATAAGATCATCATCCAACCATTAATTAATGATGAAGCCATTTTTTGTGTTTGGTTGGTTTAACTTTGAACGTGGATCTGAGTGAAACACGTGCGGCTTGCACCACAGATGGAAAGAAAACATGGCACTCTGCCTCCAAACATAACGTGACCATGAAGAATTCTCAGCTGCAGAAGTAATTTTAGAGATGCTTCATACACCTGGAGGGATCTGGCGGCAGGTTAAAGAAACACCTTGACATTTTAAATTCTAGTTTTATTTGCTTCACCTAATCTTCCTGTGACAGAAGGACTGCCTCCCACAAATTCCATGTTCACTTTTCAAAGCGTAGCGAGACAAGCGTGTTGCATGTGGCCTCTGCTGTTGCACCCTGTCAGTCGCTCTCTTTTTCTGAAGTTTATAACTAGCTTTATGTATTTTTTGGGACCGCTGCGCAAAAGCCTTTATGTATTAATTTCATTTTTCCATATTCATGAAAATCTGACAGGTTCTCTTAACCTGATCCACATGCTTTGCTGCTGCTTAGAACCGATTTCATTCGTTACGCACAAATCTGCAAACCGCCTGCAAATTTAGCAGACATGCCGCTTGTCATTCAGCACAGTGTCTTCTATGTTGATCGGCTTGGAACAATGTTTGCACGGGTGGATGCAGCCTCCCTCCAATTAGCTGTTCTTGAGCTCGTACAAAAACATCTGCTGTTTTTAAATGGATCTAACAAATAGACGCTTTTTTATTCCGCCGCAACGCCGTGCTAACTGTGTCAGTGTACTGTAACGTTAACTTCAAGTTAAGATTTTATTATAATAAAAAAAAAACTTTTTGCTCCCATGAGAAGTGCATTGACATTTTACAACTCGTGCAGAGTACAGTATATCAGCTCCTTGGCAGTGTTGCAAATTAGGCAACATGCAAACACACACACGCACATGACATGACATGAATCTTTAAATTATGATCAACAGGAGGACCAAGATTCATGAATATGTTAACGAGGACCACCCGCAGGACACTACAGCCTATATATAGATAAACAGACACATGACAGTGACCTGATCATTATACGTCCCAGCGGAGGACAGAGAGCTGACACAGAGGGAGAGCGAGTGGTGACGTCGTTACCGCGATGTACACAGCTCCACTGTCAACCCTTCACCTCATACATACAGGAGTGAGACGAGCAATGGCTGGTCACACAGCTTAACACATGCTCATGCATGTATATCAGCAACTCTACCCTTGATAGAAAATGTAATAACATCAGTGAGATCTACAGTGCTTCCGCTGTAAACATCTTCAGATATATTATTATTATAATTATGTTTCCACCAATGGCTCATTAATGTCCTACTATGAAATTATATGTGCTAATAAAGAGAAAATCTATAACCCAAGGGAGAGACTGTTGTAAACCACAAGCCTCATCATCACCAAGTCATTGGTATTGTTAACTGTAACGACCCCCCATTTTTATTCTGTTAAAGGAAATGAGGGAAACGAATCCCGGCGTGTTAAGGTCATTAGCGTCAAACCCCCACAGATGGCACCACCTATAGTCTCTGCTGCTGCTTGTTCCTTGTCTGAATGTGGAACAACAGCGAGGACTGTTGGAGGGGTTCACGTGACGTGCCGACAGATCGGATGAGACCACGTCGTGCTGTAACTGTTACTGTACTGAGCTATATTGTCCATACTGTCCCCCGGCAGAGATAAGCAGGAAGCGCTTACTGGCATCTCAACATCACACATATGGCAAGGGAGCACAAAGAGGGCCAGTGTCCACTTTCGCTCTCATCGACAACTAAAGAGTGCACCGTGTTCGAGCCGCATAGTTTCTGAGCTGAAGTCATGTTTTTGTACAGCGGTAACAGATGCTGGCACGGGGCAGGGTTGGATTCACTCATACAGCGCGTGGTCTGAGAAGGGGGTAGACCACGTAGACAGCTGACTAAACATTAACATCTTGGTGCAAGTTTAAAATTGAACGCCTTTTTCCATACACACGCCTTGGGGGTTGTTTTTATGGTCCCATGTTTCT
>NW_019444495.1:0-2629 GCF_002814215.2 Seriola lalandi dorsalis
AAGATTATGAAGCAGAGCACAGCATTAACAAGTTCCTTCCACTCCAGTTTTCTCCCACCACTATTCAGTTTTTTCTCAGGAAGAAAATAAACGTGTCTTGGACAAATGGCAAAAAAAAAATCCATCTAGTTTCAAATGGGGACAGTGTGTCTGCTGTGTCGCCACTGATACAACACAAGAGTGATTACACCTATGCCCAGTTCAGTGAGATGTAATGTTTAGAGAAACACGTTCTTCACATTTAGGTTCAAGATCAAAAGTCATCCTGCAAACTGCAGTAAATTGTTCCTGTGTAAGACTGCAACCTGTGTGTGACTGTGCATCTCATACTGTAGATGGCACCCACCACTGGTACTTTTACTGTCTGGCTATAATCCAGACAAGTAATTCATCCCTCAGCCTTTGACCCTGCTCTACCGCCAAAGAAAAAACATATTGCTCTGACTTACTGCAGTTCCTTTTTACACTTTTAATAAGTTACCCTTGTGAAACAAAACAGTTGTTGGATGTTAGGCAGAAATGTTTTTTTTTAAAAGGGACCAAGGCAGTTTGGTGTTGTACATTATACATGGCTGCCCCTTCAGTCATGCTCCAGGCCCTTAAGGGACCCAGTCTCCAAACCTGAACTGTCCCAGACCCTCAAGGAGGAAGATAATTCTTTGTGGGCTCTTCTGTGTGCTTCAGCCCTTTTCTTTTTTCCCCTTCTATTTCCTTTCTCCCCTTGGGGGTTTGTCTAACAGTTATTACTTCGACTTCTCAAACGGGCACGAAAGCCAACCTTTGATGGACTCTCCACACCACTCCAAAAAATCTAAATAAATGAATAAAATAAGACGAATGGACCAAAGTGGTGGATCGACCGGCTGACTGCCAGACTAAGAGCCACACCCCTACCATGCAGATAAAACCTGAAGGCTATCTGATTACCTCTATAAATTTTACTATCACTGCTGCATGCTTCATCGTACATAGTCAAAATTAAGTTTACTCTGAGCAGTTTTCTAATATGGCAGCACCACGAACTGAGCAACAAACAGCCGTACACAACAACATAGTGCTAACTCCTCACAAGGAAATACCAATATCAGATTGAATTCACAAAATGCCAGTGCTGATGCCCAACAGATACAAGCTCTCCCTGTTCATCTGTCAGTCAGTCATAAATAATCACTGCGATAGTACACACCTATTGTCTGGCTTCTCAAGGCAATGATCCAATAACATACAGTCACTTATGACTCTCCTCAATTTCCAATTAGTGCTGCACAACTCCCAAGTTTCTGCAGTTGATTCCATCTCTGATTCAAATTATAATTTATAATTCAAGCATTTACCAGACACAGTTAATCAGAAAGATTAACAATTGGTGCAACAGTAAAATAAGTGAAAACTCCTGAAGCATCAACAGGGTAAGTAGCCAGATAATTCAGAGTGCCGTGTGGAGGAGCCATGCTAATTGTCACTGGAATGGACTCTTTAATTCCTATTAAACCATAATTAAGAAACTACATTTGAGACGCAGCATCTAAAAGGCTAAGCCGCAACTCCTGCACTTGGGAATAGCCTAAACTAATTAAGTCTGGATAATGTTGCACGAGCAGAAATAATGTTGCATTCATTCAGCCTAAATGCATATATATCAGTGTTTTCTATGCCTGTTGACAAGTTAGTTATTTTATTAAATAGGCTAGGCCACATACAATATACATCATGCCACCAGTTTTTCATATCTTTCTACGGTATTCTCCACTAATGCATTCAATCATGTTCACAAATGCTTAATTCACCAAGCAAGGCAATTATGATTCAACATCAAACTCAAGATGAAACAGATTAAGTTTTTTTTTTTGTTTGTGTATTGTGAAATGTGATAGGAAATTATAAATTAACCACATCAACTAATTCTACCGTACTGAAGCATACATCTTTGAAGCCTAAGTGAGATTTGAGATGCTTTTTGTATTAAAGGATTTATATAGTCATGAATGAATAAGGTTTTCTGCGGTTGAGGTGACTTGACACACACAGACCTGCACAATAAATGAAGCTCATCCTCTATTAGCCAAGGATGACAGCAATTATTTCAACAAGGAGAGACAATGTCCGCAGAACAATTAAAGCGCAATTCATGAGTAAACTGAGCAAATGCATTGGCTAGCAGCAGAGACTGTAAGTGGGTGCTGTTCACCACACAAAACATCAGACAGCGTTCAGCCTTTACTATTTGTATTCACAATGGCGAAGATGTCCTTCATCTTTGCTCTCAGACTAAACTAATTTGCCTCCTTTCACGGCAAATTTCCTGCCGAGCCCATCCAGTTGCTACGGTAGCTCCGTTAGATGGGCTGTTTTCTGTCTTCACAATAATGCAATTCAATCCCACAGAAACTTTTAAAGCATTTTTTAAATGGGTGTCACTTGTGTAATTATATGTATCAAAGAACATTTGAACATTTTTTTTTCTTTTCTTTTTTAGCCACAGAAAATCTGGATTTCGTCTTAGACTTTGTTCTCTATTGAATGTGACAATCTGCTCGCTCTACTGTGATGCCCTCCTCTCTGATCAAACCAAGAAATAGCCATACGTCAACTGTAAAAACCAGCTGCAGGTGCTCAAATGAGGACCAGA
>NW_019444496.1:0-2629 GCF_002814215.2 Seriola lalandi dorsalis
TTTCCAGATTCCAGCCAGCAAACCAGGATCTTTTAAACCGTGGGCCTTAAACATCTAAAACTTTTCAAAAAATGTTTTAAATATAATCAAACTGAAGTTAAACTGACTATGAACTAAATGTAACTAACAGTTACTAACTAATACAATACAAATATCTTAACATACAAATAAATGTTACTTTTGACTGATGTTATTTTGCACATTTATCCTAATTATCAACCATGTATAATGTGAAATAAATGCACTTGATTATAAGGAAACACATGAATGTTTTTGTCTCACACCATCACTATTTCAACAACACAATAATCAATTTAACAAATACCGAATATATTATATAAATCTAGTGTTTCATCTGTAGCTGAAGAAACACTAACGACAAGAAATGACAAACTCCAACTATCTTTAGTAGAAAGATTTAAAATGTAACAGTAGAGACCGAATCCATACTAAAAAAGATCCATAATTATTGGTAAACTAACACTGATCTATCTTCTTGTGGGCCGAGGATGATCACACGCGGACGCACCACGGAGTCGCAGTCCCGTCCGTCGGAGATGACGCCTGCAAGAGCGACGGGAAATCAGGTGCTTGACAGGAAATGGTTAGGAAATGCAAGTAAGGGTGACAACATCAAGATGCAAACATCTGGCCTCACCTGCAGTTCTTTTTCAGCTTGCCTTTTTAGTAGATACAGTATGTGAACTGCATCATGAAGCAGTTTTAACACAGACATTTTGCAGGATTTCACTCAAGTCAGTTGCATTACTTCATTCTCTGATGCTTCTGTCCAGTAGTTGTGCATTAGACACATTTCACTGTGACACAGTGCAGCGTTGCCATGGCTCCACAGTCCAAACAGCCAACACCGGCATGTCTGGACAGGCACATGTTGCTCTCATTTACAAGTGAGTGCAGAATTGGATTCCTCAGGTTCCAGTGAGTTTTCTTGTTTTTAGTTTTAGCATCATTTCTGACATCGGTTTAACAGCCTGTTAAAACGTAACAAGTCTGACAGTCTAATGGTCCTGACAGGCCATGCGGATCTTCTCAGCTGTGGCGGGGGGGCTCAGAGGGAAAGTGTCACCCAGTCCTCTCTCCTTGCGCGCCGCTGTGATGGCCGCTTTGATGGCAAAGAAAATAGTGGAGCCGAAGAAGACTGGAGGCTCACCTATGCCCTGGGGCAAGAAGACATTCAGCAGTGTGCTTAAGGTTTCATCAAGACTTTTAGATGAATTTTGCTTTTCGTGTCATAATACACTTGTTCTGTGGGTCAGTGTGTGGGAGTACCTTGGACAGATAGATGGCTCGTGGATTTCAGGCGTTGGCGAGCAGATGAACGTTGAGCTCGGCCGGGACGTCGCAGAGCGCCGGGACCTTGTACTGAGACGGTCCCCTGGTCATCAGAACCAGGGGACCGTCCCCAAGGGGACCTTTATTATTTGTCACTTGGTCTATAGAATGTTAGAAACACACTTTCCCAGAATCCATCTGAAAGAGTAATTCAAGTAATTGATTATCAAAATTGATGATGGTTGATTTTCTTCATCCAATCATTTTGTAGTAAAGATAAATTGCAGGTTGATCTTGTTTATTGGCATGAAAAATCTCTGATAATTGTGTTGTTCTTAGTTGTTTTCTTCTTGGACATGGATGTAGTGTGTGACGAGCAGATTTCAGGACCTCCTCCTCAGCGAACAGCTCCTCTGGGTTGTTGAACCAGAGTCTCCGGTTCGACCCGGGAACGTCTCGAGCAGGACAAACGTGACCACACCGGGCATTTCCAGGGCCTCAGATGGGTCGACGTTCCTGGTTTATGAAGAGAGACACAACACTGAGACAGTAACAATAAGAGTAAATGATTAAAGTGAGTCATTTTTGGTTCAAAGTGCTGGGGCTGTAGTTCTTCGAGATGACCACCAGAGGGTGTGATATCACTTTTAATCAACTAAAGCATTGACTCCCAGATAGAGAGTGATACTGACATGATTTTGGCGTGGGCTCTGTTGCTTGTCACCATGACGATGAAGAGCTCACCCTTGACGGGCGGCAGGTCGTCATAGTACTTGGCTTCACCTGTGGCTTGCTGGAAAGCAGACTGATGCATGCTGGGACGGCCCACGGGGTCAGCGGAGGGCTGGGCCTCTGAGACGAGCTGTGGATGAATGGGACAGAGCGGTCTGACAGCTGATTTGTTTGATCAGATAAATAAATGAGTGTTACATGGAGCGAATGCAGCACAGAGGAGGCTTTGTTGGATTCAGTTAGCCTCAGTTCAGTGGACGTGAAAGTGAAACAAACACACACTGAAGGTTTAATTTTCCTTCTGCCTGTGATCCACACCTACGCCCCAGGCTGAGATATCACAATTTCTCTTTCAAAATAAAGCACATTTAACCACCCAAGAGACATTTAAAAAACAATTCATTATTACATAATTACACAATGTAAGAAGACACAAAATAGAGTAAAACCTTAAAATGATAAAATATGAATTAGTAGTTATAGTGAATAAAAGTTAATGTCAGTACATTACTCATACAGACCATTATCTAGGATCTCTGCACCAACCTGGTAGGACTGTTGCCCCCGGGGCATCTCGTTCTTGAAGGGCTTGAGTGCGCTGAGA
>NW_019444497.1:0-6154 GCF_002814215.2 Seriola lalandi dorsalis
TAATCTTAAACCAAAATGTTTGATGGTTCTAGGCTCTAAAAAGGTGAGAATTTGTTGAATTTGAATATATAGGATATAATATATTTTGAACTGTTGGTCAAACAAAACAAAGTATTTAATGACATTAGTTTGGGCTCTTGCAACAGATTTTCTTATTTTCTGGTGTTTTATAGAGCAAATGATGAACTGAAAATACAATCAATCATTAATCAATGATAGAAATAATTGCTAGTCACAGCCATAGCTTCTATGCTTCCCAGAGGCAAATGCCACAGTATAATCTGGAGGCAATTTATATAGCAGCACCCCACAGTGGTATGATTGTCATTCCAAAGTCTTTATTATTAGGTTTCTTGTAGTGTTACCAAAAATTATCATGACAATTGTATTAAATATACTTATGTTGCCCAGGACATTGATTGCACTTGACGAACTTCGAAGAAAGCATCAAAGGCACCTTCAAAGGCAGCCACTGTGAAAGACTCCAGCCACAGATTCACTGAGAGCCTCTCAACATACTTTGGCCTGTTTATTCGCTCCTATTTTGCATCATGTCAGCATCTCAAGTGTTAAGAAAAAGGGGTGAAATAAAACACTGGCCCTTGTTTGAGAGGCTGGAAATGAGGGACTCTGCTCTTGCTTTAGTGGTTCCGTCCACTGCAGTGATTCAGGGGATAAAAATGTGGCCTGTGTCTCTTTAAGAGCGCTGGCCTGTCTGCAGAATGCATCAGTCCTGTGGAGCAGACACAGGCCAGCAGGAGGAGGGGGGTTGAAGGGAGGAGCGTGGGGCTGTGCGGAGGGAGGGACAAAGACAGGAGGGAACAGCCGCAGTCTGGGCTTCCAGCCTCCTGGCTAGACTGCTGAAAGTTATTATTGAGTTCCTGTGTAGGGCCTCCCCTCCCTGTGGCATACTCCTCTGTGCTCACTACGAGGTAGATGGGGAGTGCAGGAGAGGCAAAGAGAAAAGTTGGCAGCCTCCCATGCCCCTTTGCAATGACCTTATATGCAACAAATAAAGGATAATTTTGTTTGATTCTGTGTTTTTGCAAGGGTGAAGCCTCTGAAAGCCTTGTAAGACTGAGAGAAACCACACACGCTAACAGCCATACAGCTGCTCGACAGCAGCTGAAACTACGGCCTAGCTCACTGTTGTCTTAAGTTACAGTTTAGCAGACATGTCCTGTTTCCTTAGGAATGGCCTTAACTAGTCAAGACAAGAAGGTTGACGGTTCACCAATGAGAAAGCAGTGAACTAAATCCTCTCCTGGCGTGCTAAGTGATGAGTATGATTCAAGGACAGGTGGTGGGAGGGTATCGACTCCTTCAGTCTCCTTCCAATGACTATGTCTTCACAGTGAATGGCAGCCATGAATTTAAAAAAAAAAAACTGTGACTTCTGAAAACATGGATTTGTGAATACAGACTCGCAGGTTGTTAACAGCTAACAGCGAGTTTTAATCTTTTTTGTAGCACAAGCTAGTTTGCATTTTTGGCAGCACTCTGTGTAATTAGTCTCTTGTAGGTTATGTTGTCAGCATCCAGCTTGCAGCTTGCAGGTCTCAGAGATTTGCTGTCCGGGGAAAGGCCATGGAGATTACATAGTAACACACATCATGCCCTCCTCTCAGGCCTGTGCCTGCCTGCAACACTAATCCCTGGCCTGCCTTCCCGTTTAGCGGCAACATTAGGGCCACAAAGCGCCTGCGTCTTTCCAACTCAGCCCACCAAGAGAGAGACAGACTTTTACGTAATGCTCTGTCCGGTGTATTTGTTCTGAACCTGCTGTTGCTTTAAGCGAGGCTCCCTCAGGTTAACAGTACCCAGCTGCTGCCTGTCCTACTGTACTGAACTTGTCATGGCTCTGGCTCAGAAAAAAAAACAAAAAAAAAAAACCCTGAACCCATGCAGCACCTGAGGCTCAGCGGGGGCCGGCGAATCCATTTCCCTGCACATATCTTCTGTAGCATGTCACATGAGTCCTGATTAATCCCAGCATGTGTCTTCATTCACGGTCAGCGCCATCATTCGGCCTCTGTTTTAAAGCCTTCTCGGGCAGGGTTTGCAGGAAAGCTGGGCGAGGGGGGGGAAAACCCTGGCGTTGAAATGGGTATTTTGTGGAGTTCTGTTTGTTGAGTCAGAGCTTAGTTGGGCTCTACTGTTATGTGGTTGCCATGGAGAAAAACACAGGCTCTTGTGCAATAAAATCATCCAGGAAAAGACATTTCCAAGAATTTTTCAGAGTCAAGAAACAGACGGCAAATTGCAGAATTCATGAGGTGCTGCGGTCCACCACCCGCCCCTTTCAGCCCTCCATTTTAGAGCGCTTGTATTCATTTTATGGAAGCTGCAAGGCTTGAGCCCTCTCACCTAATTACTTCTGTAAGCAGATATGTTTTCCTATGAACGGAGGAGGGAAACAAAACCAGTGTTTAAGGATGGAATGTGTGATCTTAGGAACGGATGTTGTGGGTGTTTTATCCCCTATTTCCCTTACAGACAATTCCTTGAACAAGTGGAAACAAGTGAAATGCTATTTGATCTCTGTCAAATATTACTGTATACACATACTCGCGCTGTGAGGCCCCCGAACATTTGAGTCTGACTGTTGCTCTGCCAGAGAGAGCAGAACATTTTCAGAGGAAATAACTCCCGCTGTAGTTTGGAAAATGTGTTGACAGTTAATTGGTTGAACACTTATAAAAACCCACTGGCTTTCTTGTTTTTTTTTTTCTTTCTTTTCAGTTGCGTCAAAGCTCCTTATTGCTCTTTACTATGACTTCTTTTATTCTTACTGTTTCCTGTGTATCTGAATGGGCCCATTAGCACTTTTCAAATAGGGCAGCTTTCTGGGTGGGTTTTTCTAATATTAGAGAAATGTGTAAAATGTAGTGGTGAAGTAGGAGAAGCTTTGATTCTAGCTTTCAAGCTTTTGAGCTGAATCTGAAGTTCAAAGCTAATTAAACATCCTCCTTCCACCACCAGGAGTCCACAGCATTAACTTTTATAGTATTTCATTGTTTGAATGGTCATAGAAAAACAAGAGTGTTGGAGATTAGGTTTTCTAACCTGGTGACCAGGAAGGCAGCATTTCAACAGAATGACCAAAGCGGTATCTATAAATTTCAGCAGGATTTATTGCCTCGGTTCAACCAATTAGCTCCCGAGCAGTTTCTCAGGACGTATACTGTGTTGGTGAGATGACATCACATGGGACCCTGAGTGAGCAGTGACCCTAACTTCACCTCACCCTCTCACAGCTTTTATGGCCTCCTCCCTTAAATTCCCCTCTGCCCCCGTCCCGTCCCCTCACACCTCTTAACCTCTGGTATTCATCCCATTTTCATCTTTCCAAATAAACCTGCCACCTGCCCTCCTCTCCACTGGCTGCTCGGGGGGCATGTGGTCATGTGGCTCAGCTTACCATGAAGGCATGGTGGCACAAACCACAGCTCAGCTGACCGGTGAGCTGCTTTACCATTTAAAAAAAAAAAAAAGGCCAGCTCTCATTGGTTAGATGGCTGTTGCTGATTTGCTTATGGCTGAAATTAGCTGTGTGTTACTGTGCTGACGATTATTATTTCTCAGATTCAATTACTTGAAGCACCAGGTTTGCAGAAAGTACTGTATTGGGTGTTAGTCTGCCATATGAAATTATAAACTAGAAACAGAGAGAATGTCTCGTCAGGAGCGGAAACGATTAGTCTATTGATTAGTTGATCAACAGAAAAATGATCGCAACCATCTTGATAATTGATTCATCAATTAATTTTTTATTCAAGTAAAACTGAAAAGTTTCTCCATTTTTCACTTCTAAATGATTGCATTTCTCTGTATTATCTGATAGTGAAGTGAATATCTTTGGGTTTTGGACTGTTAGAACAAGCTATTTGATGATGTTTCCTTTTGGGAATTGTAATCTACATTTTTCACTACTTTGCATCATTTTATCAATCAAACGATTAATTGATTTATTGAGAAAATAATTGGCAAATGAATAGATGATGAAAATAACTGCTGCCTCAACAAACAGTAAGAAAGAGTCAAATATTACAACATACATCATGAGTTTTTACTGATAAAAAAATCATGTCATATTTTCTTGAGTCAGGAGTCATTAGGAACAATGGTGGTCTGTTTTATCCCCTGTACTTAGTTGTTAGAATGGAGATGCGACTGCCCATCTGGCCCGTCAATCTCTCAGACACTGGAGGTCTAGACCCGATGATCCTGACCTGTTGTTAACAGTCATCGTGCAGTTGCTCTCCCTCCCCTCCGTCAGTCTCCCAGGCCTCCTCCTGTCCTGGCTTCCTTACCGTCTCTGCCCTGTGAGGGAGGCAGAGAGGAGTCGTCCAGTACCAGGTACTGCAAGTGATATAATGGTCTGTGTATTTTGAGTTGTTACTGTTTGGGTTGTGTAGAGGTTATCCAGTGACATTTTAATCGTCTTTCTGCCTTCTTTCCCGTGGCATTAGTATTAATCTGTGGGATTAAATCTCAGCCAGTCAGACACTGGACTTGCTGTCTTGTTGTAGAGCAGAGGGGGAGCATGCTAACAGTGGGAACGGCAGCGCACACTTTCCTGCATACACGCAGGGATGTGCTTATCAGTGACAAACCAAGGTTTTCAGTCTGGAGACATAAGACCTCTGATGAGAGGATGGTTTGTTAACACACTGAACTGTCTGGGAAGGGACAGTTGTTCTCTATCACTGAGAAACCAGGTCGGTTTACTTATCGTGTGGAGTACTTCTCAGCCAGGGGAAACCATTGTATAATATCTTTGTCAAAGTCTAAGAAAATCATTGTGATGATGAGAATGTAATATTTAACAGAAACTAGGGACATTAAGAAATACGAGATAAGATCATTTTACACACATGAAGTGCAGACCTCGACCTAGATATTTCTTTTTTTTTGTTGTGAAATATGCCCGTTTATTTCAAATTCCTTCTTCTGGAATTACTATACATATTATGCCAAAATTACAAATGGTCGTGTATCCTTGTTAATCTCATCAAAGCAAACTGAGCTGTATTCAGTCATTTTATATTTAGAAATCACTTCCTTGTTCATCTATGACAAAAATAAACTGGCACAGCAGTCCAAGAAAAGATTTACTGATTCACAGCTGTATTGTTTACATTGTAGTTGAGAGGTATAGAAGAAGCCATTACTTACTTACTATTTACCTTCTTTTTTTTTTCTCCCTTTAAAATTTTTTTTTGAATGGCATCTCACAAAGCCTTTAAACTATGTGAATTATAATAATTTAAATATAATGAAATGCATCACCGGCAGAGAATCAGATGAGGGTCAGTGAAATGCCAAGGGATTAAGCTTGCATGGCAAAGATGGCGTTGGCACTGCTGCATAACAGAGATCACGTTCTGTGAAGGCACGCACTCATGTGAAAAAGTCAGGAAATTTCCGCAACACCGCTGCATGATACTTGATCGAAGTAGAAAAATACTGATTGGTTTGTAATTTTGGACGGACAGTAAAAACACAGAAGGCCTGGAGAATTTCTCTATTTTAGGTGTGGGAAGTATTCTCACACATGCCTATCTGGTAACCAGTTTAGTCGCCTTGACAATGACTTTCTCACAGCTTTTCTCTTAATTTAATTCAAGAGCACATAGACAGTCTGAATTACGTGTATATTCCAGTGGTGTTGCAGCACAAAACCACCTGGTCACAGCTCTTTCTTTAATCAATGGATAGTGTCGCATAGAAGATGGAGAGGAGAGAAAAACAGAAGTATTTACATAACTAAATATTTTATTTGCTTGGCTTTAACCCAAATCACTACTCTACTCAGTTATAGTGAGATGTTTTATACCCACAGTTGAGTTTTAATTGCCTTATAAATCAAATTTCCTCACAAATTCTCAGAGACTCTTTCTCTTTTTTTTTTCATGATGTTCCTGAAAGTTGCATGAATATGTTTTTGAGTAAGAATTAATTTTACCATGAGCACTAAATTAAGTACAGAGAGTCTTTTTCTCTCTCTCTCTCTTTTTCTCTGTCTTTCGCTTTAACCTTCATCCCCTCCAGCCTCCTGGTTAGCAGTGCAGCTGCTCCTACATTATAAGTGTGCTAAATGTGAACAGAAGCATAAAGACATTGTGTATGTGTGTGTGTGTGTGTGTGTGTG
>NW_019444498.1:0-2629 GCF_002814215.2 Seriola lalandi dorsalis
AAAAAATGTGTATTAAATCAGAGCTGAAAATAGTCCCCAGTAAATGCCAAACATATAGGTGAGCCGAGTTTAAAGATTTATGTCTCAGGAGAAGCAAGTGGTCTTAATGCTGACTAACGCAAACAGGGGAGAGAAGTCTGAACGTTTTTAGGAACTGACTAACACTGGATTTGTTAACAGTAATAAAAATATAGAATAACATGGGCCTTACCCTCTGATGTGAAATGATATGACTTACAAGACTTGTAGTGATCACTTTACAGCAGTTGACACCATTATAGGAAAAGAGACTACTGAGATTTCTAATATGACCATCATTCTTATTATTTGTCGTGCTGTGTTGTCTTTTCACGTTTTGATTTTTGGATTCACTTCAGTGTTTGTCTGTTTCTGTATATACATTATCTTTATTGTATTCTCTGATTCACAAAATAAATCAAGACAAAGTAAAAAAAAAAAAAAGAAAAAAGGTTTTTTACCTCACTTTTTAATCCAGCACATTGAAAGCAAACTTGTCTTCTTTCTTCCTATAACACACAAACCCACTCTCACACACACACTCATACACTTTCACTCTGCTGTAAGTTGGTGACATGAGTCCTTGGAAAGTGCAGTATTCAATTTGTAACTATTATGGAGACAAGGACACAGTCCTTTATGTGAGCAGCCACAGAGAGAAAATGGAGGCAGTCACTATAGCAACCGCCAGAAGAGCGCCCAACAAATCAACAAACAATGGAGTACAAGACTTTTCCAGGGGAGCCATTTAATGCAAAGCCTTGAATCATACAAAGTTGTCCTCTTAAGTTTCTGAGACCTGTCTTGGAGTGTCTGTGGGTATCTAAGGCCCGAGTGTTTGGTAAAAAACCTTGTGTTTTTCTTCACACTTGTGTTTCAAGGACATCTTGGCTGAATTTGCCAAAGAGCTGTCTTCTTGGGTCATGGCAACCTCAGAGTTTCATTTGTGTGATCAGCCTTCAGGAAATGCTCACTGTTGCAAAAGTACATAACATAAGAATACTCACTTATTGAAAACACTTTGTGTATTTGCCTGAGCAATCTCCACATATTGAAAAAGTCAATGGTTGGAGTTTCAAAGTAATAGCTGGAAACGTAGATTAAACATCGTCAAAAAATAAGTTTGTCTTTCCTGTAGTCAATTCAGCTAAGAGGCTTTGAGAAATGCTAATGGATATTGAGACAAATTTCACCTTTTAATATTGAGTTTAATCTTTAGAATTTACTTTGTCTTTTCTTCCCAATTTAATTCTCCTTGTTGCTCTTACATTCCCATGCCCCTTGTCTGAGTGGCTTCTTTGGTTCTGACCTTGCTCTAAATTTCAGACACAAAGCTGCAGCATGGCTGATGCAGTCTGACTCGGACTGTCTGGGTGTCACAGCAATTAGTTTGAGAAGTACAGATCACAGACAGATGAGCGTGTGCGTACATATGAGCAATTAATTTGTTTTTACACTTTTTACTACTTTTTTGAATTAAAAGAAAAGTAAATTCTTTTGGTGTGCTGATATTTGAGTGCAGATCAGTCATTGATTTGAGTCAGTGATGCTGGAATATGATGGTTTACTAGTTATAGACAAATACAATGTTAACAGGGTTCTGTGTTTTGTAAGAAGCAATGCTCATATCCTTAAGGTTATGTGATAAGGCTGTGAAAGGGCCTCCCCATGCAGAGCCTTTTTAAACTGGGCTTGGGACCAGCAGGCACAAGGCCAGAGAAAGAGTCTGCTCCATATCACAGAAAATTAACAACAAATTGGACTTTTGAAGCTGATATCATATCTCTGACTACTTTATTTGATGGTATAGCTTACTGAAACAAACTTTTTTGGCAATGAGTCCAATACACAGTATGTTTTTGATGTTAAATCTAAACTTTCTGCCAAAAAAATCATAATCTATTCGATTTTTTAAGACATCAAACCTCGGCCATTCCAATGAACAGGATTCAGACTGGCTACCTACATGAGGGATTCACAAGAAACAATACCTGCATGTGACCCAGCTCATTTTTATCTCTCTTATAGCAGCCTCCTCCTGCACTGTTATTAAGTGTTTAAAATATGAGTGTATAAAATCCTGATCTTTACAATTTTTAGGTCTAAACAAGACATACAAATGGGTGTCATTGCTGTAACAATGGGCAAGTGTCAAATAGCATGACGAAGGGGTAGCAGATACAAACTGAAAAAATAGGTCGTATTAAGATACCGCTGATGCAAACATGAAACAGTTAAACTAGTAAAACACAGGATGGTTTTGAATATGAAGCAGCCACAAGACACACAACATATTTGTCATTGTGGTTCTGCTGAACATGATTAGATTTAAAAATGTTTCTGTAAATTAAGACAAGGGTAATTTCCAGCAGTTTTCAACAGCGGAACATTTTTAAATGTTGTGGGGAGTAATGTAGTCTCACTTAGGTACACCTATCTCCACAGCGCTGTCAGCGTTGGAGAATGATGCTGCACCCATTACCTTTCTGCTATAGGTATTTCTTAAACCAATCACAATTGTCTTGGGTGGCGTCGAGCCCAGGATACGACGACGGTTCTCCTGCAAAATAGTATCGGGGGAACTTGTTTTGGTCAAACATTTTCATGTGAG
>NW_019444499.1:0-2076 GCF_002814215.2 Seriola lalandi dorsalis
TTTCCTACTGAACAGAGCAAAGCTGCCAAAGTTAGCTCAGACCTCACAGGGCTAAGATACACCAATCGGCTGTAAACTACGGCACTAACAGCACAGATATTATAATTAATATATGTAATATAGTGAAAAATTTAAAAGCACAAAAAGCAATCATGTGATCAACCTCCTTGGCCCTACAGTGTCTGTGTGATGTGGGGTGATGAGGAGAGAGAGAGAGTACAATGTGTGTGTATGAGTTGAGTCAGATGGGGCTGGATGGCAGGCCTTTGATAAACTGCAGCCAGCCCAGAATCATGAGGTGTTCCTGTCATTAGAAAACATGGGCCTCCTGCTGAGAGTGATATCAAAGGGCTGCAGTCAGTGCTGCTTCTGTGCCAGCTACCTGCTGCGTCAACATGTCTGTCACCACCGCCACGCTGGCCAGGGATCACACACACAGAGAGAATCAGGAGAGGAGAGGTTTTGTGTGTGTGTGTGTGTGTGTGTGTGTGTGTGTGTGTATACATATGTGTCGGTGATGACTTGTGGATGGATGGACATAGAAGGAAAGAGCGGTCAGACAGCAGGACAGGTTAGAGAGTGTACTCACTGTCCTCCAAAGAGCTGCATGCCGAGCAGGGCAAAGACCACGATGAAGAGAAAGAGGAGGAAGAGCAAGCTGATGATGGACTTCATGGAATTGAGGAGGGAAACCACGAGGTTCCTCAACGAGTTCCAGTATCTGAGAGAAAGCAGCAAACACACAGAGGGAGGCTCAGAGACATGATGGATGGGGACACAAAATACCACAGAATAACACAACAAAGCTCAAGAAAAGAGAGAAAGAAGCAGAAAGAGGAGGAAAGAGGGACCACACTGGCAGGAACAGCTGTGGGTAGCATAAAACAAATCAATGCGTCAGGGTCTACAGCTGCCAGTTTCACTGAATCACGGGATTACAGCTAATCTAATGAAATAAAAGGATTTCCATCAAACTCTAACAGGATTTTCAGTTCAGAAAGACAGGAATTAAGACAAAAGTGACACCAGTGTAACATAAAAACCTCATATCTACAAAATGTAGTTTTAAAACGATTCACACAGATTTGATCAAGTACTCTGGGTTTTTGATGTAGATGTGCTCATTAGTTGCAGTTACAGTGATCACTGAATGACAGTAACTGT
The DNA here is from genome assembly GCF_002814215.2 of Seriola lalandi dorsalis. NCBI lineage: Eukaryota > Metazoa > Chordata > Actinopteri > Carangiformes > Carangidae > Seriola > Seriola lalandi. Next base: position 1,165 of record NW_019444499.1, read on the forward strand.
GACTTTTGCTTTAAGTCTTGCATGATTTTCACTTCTTTAATTTTTAATGCTACTGCACTGTCATTGTAAGGCATATCATATGTTGTTATGTTTATAACAGTTCAGGCTATTGGTAGAAGACAGAATGGTATTCTCTACAACACGTTATGAAAAATCTTACAAGGTTTTTGCCTGTAACATACACATTAGTAAAATACTTCATCAATGAATAAAACTAAAGAAGAGATATAACAACCATGTCCACGCTCTGAGCATTGGTTCTCTAAAAAATCTACTGTGAAATGATCAAAAAAATCTTCATAGAATTTTGGGACTACAGCTCCCATCATGCTTTGGGTAATGTAAAAAGAAGTGGATTTTTCGATCTGTGTTCTCGTCATCTTGTGTCGGCAATCAAAGTGTTTTGCTCTGCCTTTTTTGTTGAGGATAGCCTCAGAGCTAACTTACAGAGCAATCCCAGAATGCATTTCATGTCAACAAGTGGCAACGGTGGACAAAGTTAAGACAGGCTCGTAGCTGTCATAACTTTCATCCTGTGACTGTTATTAGGTCACTAGCCTGACATTTTTCAGGCGATAAAGTAACCATTTAAATTTCATACAAATGGTTGACGCCTATTGGAAAATTCGTTATGACGCTTTCAGAGATGTGAGGACCGACTCGACAGTCATCTCTGCTGCTCCAACTGCAAATCAGTCACGCTGCTTCCTTGGGAGCTTGGACTACAAAGTTAAACTTGCCAAATTCAGACTCTGAAGTACACAAGTCTGAACTTGTAGTACTCTATTATTATCTGATGTAGTTGAAAGCTTCAACTGAACCCACATTTTCACCTGTAACATGAACAGTTATGTGGTCATCGGCGCTACTGATATCAGTGGAGAGTTCAGCTTTGATTGCAGCAGTGTGTGA
>NW_019444500.1:0-2315 GCF_002814215.2 Seriola lalandi dorsalis
TCTCTTTTCCCTGTTCATCTAGAGAGAAAAAATGGTAAATATTCATGCCTTGCCTGATGTCATGATGTAGTCCCAGACCTGCCATTTTAGTAGCTAGCTACTTGGTGCCCAACAGGTCTTATTGCAACCCATGAATAAAATTATATAACTGATATTGGTTCAATTAAGCTAGAATAAACAATATATAACTAAATATAATTGAATCAGCCAAGTAAACTGATCAGATCATGATTAGTTTTCTTATTGTGACACATAAGTCACAACAATTTTTTTCAACCGTTTTTAGGCTAATTGCCCGATGTGACATTTGTGTCACACCAATATTTACTTGATCGTTTTATACAAAGTTCTTCAAGAAATGTGTAAACAATAGTTTATTTTTAACAAACAGCATGATATTTAAACATTGCAATTCTTGAATTGGATAAATCTTACCTTTTAGCCTCTGAAAGAGCAGCTTCAAATTAGCTAGGTAGCTGGTTTTTCCAAATGCAACTTTCAGTCAAGTTCAGTCGGTTGGTATGGAAACACATGATCACCCCACTGGTCACATGACCTATCATAAATGCGCTATAGGTGTTACTCTGGGACTTCATGAGTGAAAAATCAAGGATTAACTTAACATGGAACCATCCTGAGCATTAATAGGGCGTGAGACAACCGTGTCACCGTGGGTCCTTATGGGTTAACTTCATAAAAAATTAACTCAGGGTTTTTTAAAACAGGGTTTTTTTTTTTATCTTTCTGTTAGCTTTGATCCAAACTACGGTAATTTGACAAAATATGTATCAATTTTTCCTTGTCATATAAAACACACTATATATCCCTCATCTTTACACTTCCACATAAGCTCTGTACATGGTATGTAAGACCAAAGCAGCAGTGTTTGAGCGATTCTGTGTACATGATCACCAGTTTGCAGATGATGTCCTTCAGCACTTCCGCAAATGGTGCTTCAGAAATAAAATAAGAATAGAAACAGAATCTAGAATGAATAAGATCAATTAGGAATACCATATACAACATACAAATGCAAGTAGTACATGTACACATGTACATGTGCAAAAAATAAAAATATAAAAAAGAGTTTTGTGGTTGTTGCACTTTGTCCAGGTTCTATTGTTATATACAGATTTGAGTCCTTAGACTGTGGTTGCTGTGTCATTGTGTAGTCTGATGGCTGATGGGACAAAGGAGCCACCCAGGCACTTGGAGGCATGTGGCTGGATGAGTCTGTGGCTGAACATGCTCCTGAGCTGCCTCAGTTAAGCACAGATGGGATGAGATGGGTTGTCCAGAATGGTTTTCAGCTTTCCTCTAATTCTCTTCTCTGTCTCTGCCACTGTCCAGTTTCATCCCCACCACAGAACTGGCCTTCTTCACCAGCTTGTTCAGTTTGTTAGCACCACAGCTCCCTATACCTCCTCCCCTGTGCACCACAGCAAAGAAGATGACACTGGCCACCACAGACTGGTAGAACATCTGTAGTAGCCTACTGCACACATTGAAGGACCTGAGCCTCCTCAGAAACATCAGCCTGCCCTGTCCCTTCCTGTAAAGGGCCTCAGTGTTGTCTGACCAGTCCAGTTTTTTGTTACGTTGCACTCTGAGAAACTTGTAGCTGTCCACTATCACCACCCACTCCCCATTGATGACCACAGGGGTGGGGGTGAAGAGAAATGGTGACAAGACAATTCCCTAGGGTGTGCCAGTGTCGCTCACTACCACATCTGACAAGAGCTTCTCAGCCACCTGGAGGGGCTGAATGGTGTGAAACACACTGGAGAATTTGAAGAACATGATCCTCAAGGAGCTTTGTGGCTTCTCCAAGTGCGTGTACGCTCTGTGAAGTCATATACCAGGGGGCTGAGGTGTTAGAGGACCAGTCTCTTGAAGGTTTTCATGACGTTTGACGTTAAAGCCACAGGTCTGAAGTCTCTGGGAGCACTGGGATGTCCCTTCTAGGCCACAGGGACAATGCAAGATGTCTTCCAGGTCTTGGGCGTCTTTTTCAGCCTCAGCAAAAGGTTGAAGAGATGCCTGATCACTCCTGCCAGGTGCTCCGTGCAACATTCGGGTTGAGGTTATCAGGTCCTCTGGCCTTATTTGTTCTGGTTCTGGTGAGCTGCCATCTCACCTGGCTGTTCCTGGCTGGGGTAGTTTCGAGTGTCATGGAGGAGGGCATGCCCCTTGGGCTGGTCTTCAGTCCATCCTCCATGAGAGAGAGGGGCATAGAGGGATGGAAAGTTGGATGGGGGATTGGAGTGATGGGAGGAGGGGAGGGAGGGACGGTGAGAGGAGGGGGGCTGTAGTTG
>NW_019444501.1:0-1969 GCF_002814215.2 Seriola lalandi dorsalis
CAAGTGTTCAACTACTGTAAATGTGGAAAAGTCTCTCACAAGGAACAAAGGCCCTGTTAGATGCCACATTCCTGCATAAACAAATGCCAAGCTGCAGGAAATATAGTTACAATCTCCCCGTTCCTTAGTTACAGAATTAATTAATGGTCAGAAGTGTTTCTGCAGAACGTTATGATGTCCCAGTGAAGTTGACCGTCGACCATTTGGAGATATTTGAAAATTTCATCACTTCATTTTATCCTATGAGGGATTTTTTCTTAAATTGCGTATGAATTTATGAGTTATGGTGAAAAATGTGTTCTGTGAGGTCACAGTGACCTTGACCTTTGACCACAAAAATTCTTTAAGTCCAAGTGAATGTTTGTGCCGAATATGAAGAAATACCCTAAAGGCGTTCACGAGAATGGGACATGGACGGGACAGACAACCCAAAAGCAAAACGCCTCTGGCCCTGGCTGTCGCCGGCACGGAGGCAGAATGATAAAGGTGAAAACAACTGTCGGATGCATAAATAATCAAAACTGCCGTTCTATGATTTGTACCCAGCAGCACCTCCCTACTGTTCTCTCTCTCGCTAACACAAAAAACACACAATTGACACTGTTAATTTTCCCCTGTGTATATCTCCTACCGTCTGATAGAGTTTGATGCAAATGCATTCAATTCTCTCTGCTGTCTGTTCCACTCATTACACCCACATATGCACACACACATACACACAAACGTGCAGACCGAAACACACCTACACATCTGCATCTACTTACTGACATCTCCTGGTACTTCAGAGCTGCCATTCTACACCTGTCCACCAGTCGTCCCCACTGAGTTTGTGCTTTGATTAGTCACCTGCTCACACACCGGTTCCCCATTACTTCATTAGTCATAGTGTATACAGCAGCCAACACACACTGCCGGATTGTCTAGGCTGCTCAGTAGCCTGAAGCTGTGTCCCAATTCAGGGGTTGCATCCTTCAGAGGCTGCATTCAAAGACAGACTGTGTCTCAGCAGCGCTAGGCTGTCCCATTTCGAAGGCTTTCTCAAATGCGGCATTCTTTTCCTGGGTAACTACGGGGTGGATTCCTTGTGGCCCAACCTATCTCAAGATTCACTGTGAATCTGTGCGCCGGTAATCAAAATAATATGGCCGCAAACAATGGCGACAGAGAGCTCGAGGATTATACTGAAGTTATTTTTTTTTATTATAGTCACAGTGAGGGAGATAGAGAGAGAGGAGGGGAATGACATGCACCAAAGAGCCACAGGCAAGACTCGAACCCGGGCCACTGCAATAAGGACTAAGCCCAAATGGTATGCGCTCTACCAGCTGAGCCACTGAGGCACCGCAAGGATTACACCTTTAAATTTAAGTATTGGGTTTCAGCTCAGCTGAACAGCTAACAGTACAACTGTTAAAAAACTTCAAGTTGTTGTAGATGTCGCTAGAAGACAGGAGTAGAACATTGTGACGCCACAGTAAGAGTGGGCACAGCTGCTGATGCAAAGCGGAAATCCTCCGTAGGTCAGACCGTCTCATTTCGGTTTGGTCTTCACAGTCTGTGACAGCTACGAAGGCAATGTCTTCTCAGACAACGTCCTCCAAAGGATGCGGCCCCTGAATTGGGACACAGAGTGCCAGTATTTGTCTTCTTCTGCTTCTCTGTATCTGTGTTTGTGACCACCTGCCTGCCCTTCGCCACCATCTGCCAGCATTAGTTCTTTGATTCTGTGGACCAGTTTGGACTGCCTTTTTGTGCTGCCTATAACCCTGCCTATCCCCCATAACAGACTGATTTTACATATTAGGCCAACAAGGAAGAAACATACATTTCTACCTGATGAGTCTTTTGGCAGAAGCAAATATGCAAGATTGGTAAAAAAAAATAGGATTGGGTGACATGACAGGAAATAAGTGAAACCAATACGACTTAAATCTCCTCCTGTTAATACTAATAGCGGCTCTTAGGGCTC
>NW_019444502.1:0-1210 GCF_002814215.2 Seriola lalandi dorsalis
CACTCAGTCCATGGTAGGGGTGGCTTTTGTTCATCCTGACTCCCACTGCTCACCTGCTCACATCGTCTAGAAATCAGTGTGATGAAATGCTTGTCAGTGGGAAAACCTATTTGTATCTACAGGGAACAGGATGTTTGTGAATGTGGAGGAACTGAAAATACCACTAGATTACTAATGCAAAGCAGGCATTTGCCTTAGTCTTGTTTAGCTGAGCACACACTACAGATATAAAGGCCAGTTCTGCAAGGAAACACGTCATCTAATGTCTCTGATCACATGGTATTAAGTAAATTAATGTACCAGCATTTCCTTCATTTCCTTCTCTGCAGGCTGTCATTTACTCTCTGCTCATTTGTGCCACAGTGAAGTAATCACTGTCAATCAAAACAACCCTCACCCTTATGCACATAGACACTTACACATTTGTATTTTATGGTACAATGCAATGCAAAAGCCAGAATGTTAGCTCTAAAGTACAGCTCTAACTGGTGTCAACATTTCTACATAATAAAACTTGAACTGAACGTAATACTGAAAACATAATAAATACATGGACATAGCCTCTGTGACATCACCAGAGGTTTCTGAAGAGTGGCTTTGAAGCTAAGAGCAGGCTGTAAAACTATTGCCATCTTGGCAGTGCCAAACTTCACGTAACTACTGGCTAATACAAAAAAGGTAAGGGCAAAGAGGTGGGGCATGTCTGGAGCTGAGATTTCAGTGCATGCCAGTTTAATAAGTGTGTCAAGCATACGCTCCCATTAGCATTGTTAGCACAGTAGCTCCTCTTGCTCAAAGGCTCACCCAAGGCTGATTCATTTGCTGGATAATTAAATAGTTAACAAAATAAGCTAACAAGCCAGGTATGGTGAGTGCAGACACCAATAGCTGTAAAATGACACTAGAATGTCACTCACCTTAAAAAACAGGAGCACAGACTTCTCCACATTCATATTCAACTGTGACAGCACCCACCACACCCTCAGTTATGCATAACGTTTTTTGTAACAGGCTGTAAACATGTTTGTTCCTGCTGTAAAGTTAGGCATTTTAACATGAGAGTCTATGGGGATTGACTCACTCTTTGAGCCAGCGTCAAGTGGTCATTCGAGGAAATGCAGTTCTTGGCATTTCCATGTTGGCCTCATTTTTCAGGCCTGGAGGTTGAAACCTTGACTCAGGTTGAAGCAAAAGGTGGTCAAGAACTGAT
>NW_019444503.1:0-1882 GCF_002814215.2 Seriola lalandi dorsalis
GAAGGGGTCTAGAAGACTGGTTTTGTTTGTGACACCTTAGGGGGTCACATGTCACACGCTGGCCCACACTGGCTGGCCAGTGGGGTCCATGGGGGGGAAGGGTCATCCCCAGGTGTGAACCGTGAGGAACTGTGGGGTGTGAATTCCTTTGTCCAGTGGAGCAAAGAAACATTTGGTCTATTGAATGACTGAGTCCCAACATAGTGATCATTACTTAAAGGAGTCTCAGTCATGCTTCAGTTGAATGCATTTGTTTTGCATCATACTTCTAAATGGTGTAATGCAGCCCTGAGACTGATTCTTATGTGTATAAACATATTTACATGGGGTCTGCTGTCAGTCAAAGCCTTCACAGTCATTACCCAGTGCCATTCACCCTGCTGTGTTAAAACCATAATACGATTATTGATTCATAAAATCAGATTTGGTGAAATATAATGTCTTTGTTAAGTGATAATCCTAAATAGCTTCTGAAAGATTAGATTGAGACAGACAGTTAAACCTGACCAATGAAACACAGCCCTCCGTTTGGCTGCTCTCACAGCAATGGAAATATTCCAGGTGACACTTTTGAAGTCATTGCTGCAGTCGTTGCAGCTGCACAGCATGGGTAACCTCAATATTAGTTTAACGTTGTGTCCCCTGGAATAAGCATGCATCTCAATTATATCACAGCCCACCTGATGGTAGAAGATTTCCATCTGCTGCTGAAGACATAGTCAGATCTCATTGAAATCTATAGGGGAAAAAAACACTTTTTTTGCTGTTTTCGTTTTAACAACCTTTGTGTTACTGCAGGCCTTCCCTGTGGTAAAGATTTCCCCCTCACATCCAGCTGGGGTCCTGGTGCACACTGCTGTGCGCCTGTCAGCTCTCTGGCTCCTCTTGGTCCCAGACGACCCATTTACACAGTGTCCCTGCCAGCAGGACCTGGGCCAGCCTATTCTACAAGCCCTGACAGCCACAAAATAGAGTCTTTGACCCAGAACACTACACAATATGACAAAGGGGTAGATGGAGCAGGGGAGAAACAGGTCTTACAGTACAGTGGCGTGTGGGTTGAGGATGTAAAGATCCCAGCTCTGTAACTAAAACTGTGGTACAGTGGTACAGATTATACATATCTCAGCTCAAGAGTCACTCAATTTGCTATGATGGGGAAAATCATTTACATTGAATATTTATTTAACATGTAATTCGATGTGCAAATACAATGTCGCTTTCATATGCATTGGGGAATTTCACACGTTCAAGCATGAGAACCAACACGTGGTGAAAAAGCACATGTTTTTGATTAACATATGGGTTCCCATATCTGACTTAGCCTCTACTACCATCACCCTTATTAAACACATCTGTTTGGTACTGCATGAAACACCTGGGCAGAAATAACTCGAGGATCACGCCTGGCGTATTTAATGAGGAATTTTAAATAAATATGTTTTTTCAGAGGGAAACTGATCGTCTTACTCTTCCCCACACACCCCCTTCTACCCCTCCTTTTCTTCTACAGTCAGTTCGTCACTCCAGCTGTGCTGCGTCTACACAAAATGTCAGGTGGTTAAAGGGTGTCACGATATCCTTCTATTTTTTTCACCTTCTCTTGCAGCAGAGAGCGATTAGGTCATCGAGCTGTCCTTTTGTTGAGACCGAGATGCCAAGTGAGCTGATGGGGGTAACGTGCTGGGGCCAGGGTAAGACTGCAAACTGATGACATCAGGACTGTGAGAAACAAGATCACTTCTATACAACATCACCATCACGGTGATTCAGTTTGGGAGAGGTGGATTGCATGCCTTAACACCATAAGCTATCTTTGCCCCCAACAGTGCCCTCCATCCTCCAACCCCACCAATTGCAGCCCCTACCCTTCACCATGTGC
>NW_019444504.1:0-1825 GCF_002814215.2 Seriola lalandi dorsalis
AGAGGTCAAACAACCTATTAAAGGAAAATTCCTAATGAATTAACAACAGAAAAAAGAAATACTAAGCATTCTGCTTAATTTTATAAACACCAGCTGAAGGGATTTTTCACAACCTGGTAACCCAGAAGTTGTTCTTATTCATGGTTTATAACCAATCTGTGAAGAACGAGGAAATATTTAATTGACCAATAATAAAGCCATTACTTACAACTCACACAGATTAATAGGCAATTTTTTAAATTATCATTGTTATTATGATTATGATTATGATTATGATTGTGATTGTGATTATGATTATAATGATGATGATTATTATTAATAATATTATTTAATATTATTGTGGCTGTTATATATTCATATATGGTTCTGTTTAATTAATGTATGTAATGTATTGGTTTACTTGGTATTTTCTATAAAATTTGTTTGCTTGTTTTCCCTTTGCTATATTAATAAACATTATTATTATCATTGCCATTTTTGTTGTTGTGTTTGAACATAATGAAACATGAAAGTCTCCAATGAAGGTGTGTTTTCATTTTGCTGACAGTACAGCATTATTATAGATAAACCTGTGGTTTACCAGTTGCTCAGAGACTAGGTAGCAGCGACAATGGCCAAAAGCTTGCACTACACCACAGGTCATGAGGAAATGCACTATCTGGAGTATGATCACTTGTGTTTCAGCAGAAACTGCAGTTGTAATGAAACTGACCTCACACAGCTCCTTATCTTGGCATCACTTGGACTAGTTCATTTGAAGTATCAGTACACTGTTTAAAAGTCAAAAAAGAAGCCCCGAATCTTAATGATCAAAAGTGACAAGCGTGGAAATTTTTCTGTTTGTATGTGACCAGCAACCCTCACATGAATGTGACATTACAGAGCAGAAACAAAAACAGCAGCTTCCTCTTCTCTCAGTGGACTCCCTCTTCCTCCTCCGAGTGCAGTCACAAGCTTACAAACCGTCACACCCCTGACCGTGCTGGTGGCGGATCATCTTGTTTATGTGCAGCGACACAGCCATTTGGAAAAAGATCAGAAGGACAGTGGCCATCAGCCTCTCTCTCACATTTCCTCCTCGACCTGAAACCAACATACAGAAGATGTCTGACGCTCTTTGTGTTGTGGGTTCGTTGTTTGGTGAGTGATGTGCTATATGTGATGTGGTGGTCTTTTGTGCTGGTCTTTTGTGCTGGTCTTTTACCAGTGTACTAATTGATTGCACAATAGTAAATTATCGTAGGCACTCTCTCAGCTGTTTTTGTTATCATCTGAGGTTTTATCAACTCTTTGTCTTTCAGGATCTGCAGATGGACAGCAAGGTATCTAACTTTTCTAATTAAATCTCTCCAAGCTGTCTTTTGGTTTTGTGTTTCAATCCTATTTCTCCATTCTTTCACAGAGTGTGGTTCCTGTTACCTGATAAACATGGAGTCTGTAATCGCCATTATTGCTTCTGACATTATTTTGACCATCTTCATCACTATTTCTGTGTTCTGCTTTGCCACTCAACACAAGAGAAGGAAAGAATGGGATTCTCATGATGGTGACCACTCAAAATATCAGCATCCCTGCTTATTTGTGAGTATGCTGGGTGGTCATACAACACTAACTTGACATGTAAATGTTTTTATCAGGTAGAAGAAACTTGCCATCATCAGTATCAAAGAAAATGCCAACAGAGGTCACAGAATCTCCCTACCAGGTAAAGTAAAACTACATTATCAATGAAGCCTCAAAGACACTAAATGTGGAGATCACATTGTTTAGGGTGTTAATTATATATTATTTGTTTTTCCATGATGAATTGCTTTTACTGTTTTAT
>NW_019444505.1:0-2626 GCF_002814215.2 Seriola lalandi dorsalis
AAAATATCAAAGACAACACTGCTCCTTAATGTTCTGTCCTGCGTTTCACCCTGTGGTTGCGCGCAAATATAAATACTGACCCAAACACTAGCAGCCTGTTAAACATTAGATAGACTATTAAGCTTTAGAGACATTACAATATGAGGGTACATAACATGAGCAGCACATGTTGATGTTGGCTGATGATTCCTGTGGGTTCAGAGTGTGTGTGGGTTGAGACAGAGTCATAATTAATCCCCAAATATTCCCTGAAAACCATTACAACAAGCTAATTTTTTCAAGAAGTCCCTGGTCTATAAGCATGCAACTGGGGCTGCAACTACAGATTATTGATTATCAATTAATCAGCTAAACCTTTAGTCTATGTCAGAAAACTATGGAAAATGATAATATTTCCCAGATTTGATGATGTCAAATTGCTCCAAAAGCTAAAGTCATTCAAAGTATTCAAGTGATGATCAACAATAAATGAATCGTCCATTATTTTAATAACCAATTAATGATTTAAGCCATTTTTGGAGCAAAAATGAAAAAAACTCATTGGTTTGACCTTAACAAATGTGATTTTTGCTGGTTTTCTTAGACATCTGTGATGGTACATTGAGTGTCATGGGCTTTTTATACAAAAACAAAAGATGTTTGAAGATGCCACTCTGGGTTCCATGAATTATAATAATACAATAAGGTGACACGGAAGCAGCACATTCACTCATTTAAATGATGAACTGATTATCAGAGCTCTGGCTGCGTATCAATAGAGTTTCAGTTGAGGTATCAAAACAACACTTAATTAGAGCCGATTTTAGTTAATTGATCAAAAGAAAATTAAATAAATTTTTTAAACATTTGGCAGTTTCATACTTCTTCCTGGGGGAAACTATACAGAACATTTTTCTCTTTTTTCTGATATTTTATAGACAAAACGATTAATTGAGAAAATCAAAAGCAGATTAATCAAAAATTAAAGTAATTATTAATTGCAGCGTTGTGTTAACCATCGTTCCTCTTCAATAAAATAAGACAAAACTGCTATTTATCCAGAAATATCTTGTCAAAATAAGTATTAATCAATTCTGTGCCAACTTTTTCAATGCTCTGGAAACTTTTGTCAGTATTCATTAAGTTCTGTTTGTCAATACTCCACTCTACCATCCACTGATGTTTCAACATGTTAAACTCATGGTTAGTTTTTTAATTGTGTAATTGTGAGGCTCCCTGCTTTGGAAAGCTGCGTTTATGTAGCTGAACACCCCATCCCCCACCCCTCCATGTATTCACACAAACCTCTTCATCGACCCTATTTTGCTCTTGTGCGAATAATGAGGCCTAAACACCAAAACACAGATGCACAGTTGCTGTGCTGCTAAGCTGTTAGAACAGCAACAAACAAAGCTTATTCAAGTGAAAACTTTCACTTGATTTTCTCCCCCCTCCCACACTGCCAAAACAAGAGGGAGAATGTAAACAAAAGAAGACAGCAACACAGTAAGGGCACCAACTTGGAGAGAATTTGTGGGTGTGGGATAGAACAGGGGATGGGAGGAAGGGAGGGAGGGAAGGAGGGAAAGATGTTCCTTTCTGTATTGCTCTGTTTACATCACCAAAGAGGAATCCCTGGAATACAACCGACCTGTCCCCTGGGCCACAGCTCTGCGAGTTCTCTCATGCTGTCAATCTGCTCTTTTAGCTGCATCCGGGTGGTGAGGGTCGTTTGAGATGTCTCCTCTGACTCAGAGATTACAGTGCAGCATGTGAGCCCATGCAGGAAGTGTCTTAAAGTGTAATAAAGACTGCTACTGATTAAAAGCTCTTTATTGGCAGTCAGCCTGATCAATAAGAGAACGTGAAACCACTGCTGCTCTTTCTTAGTGTTGGTTACATAATGAAATGGATTGGGTGTATGATGTGGCTGGAGCAGCACAGAAACGATCAACCTCAGTAAAACTGAATTTATTTTTCTGTGCAAAAGGCCAATTTAGAAATTGCATCAAGTCAAAACAAGCCTGTTCTTTGTGCAGTACAAAAAAAAGTGGTTTCACATTGAGGGATTGCACAATAGCTGAGCGCAGGGTGGGAAGTATGGCCAGGGTTGGCAGAGGCTGGTGGGTTTCTCCACATGACAGACCACTTTAGTGAATAAATTGGAACCACTTATTTTTCTGCCAAAATCCCAAATAAACCTGTCTGGTCAAAATGTAAACAACTGGTTTGGTTTATTTTTGTGTCAAACACAAGCCTCCCACTGTGGTTTGTAGTTTCAATTCTGTAAAAAGGACAGTTTTTGCTCTTCTCTCTTACATGTTTGAAATTATACATCAATAATAAGAATCTAATGTTCTCTTGCCTATGTTTTGCCTTGGATATTATAGGAATATGGGCATATGATCACACACAGCTTCGAAATTGTCAAGGATAACACAATAAAATCCAATACTTTTTTCCCTTCTAGTACTCAATGTATAAACATGACTGGAAGATTTGTTGTTGTTGGTTAGTCCTTTTGCTTTTTTGGTTTGTAAAATTTTTCAAGATTTCCCAAAGTCTAATGTGATGTCTTCAAATTGTTCAATGGACAGAGATATAAAAACAGAAAAGCTGTACGTCTGCTGATTATTTTAACTGTTTG
>NW_019444506.1:0-1306 GCF_002814215.2 Seriola lalandi dorsalis
AGATCAGAGTAGATGCCTTCTCCAGGGCTGGGAGAAACTCCACCTAGATGAGAGCGGCATCCTCCGCCGGCAGACAGCGAATAACATTCAGTTAGTCCTGCCTGAAAAACACAAGGCCACAGTCCTGAAACAGTTGCATGATGAGATGGGCCACCAGGGCATCGATCGTACAACATCATTGATTAGAGACAGATTCTTTTGGCCCTATATGCAGAAAGATATTGAACATTATGTCACCAGAGCATGCACCTGTCTCAAACAAAAGACACCTTCAAGAGAAACAAGGGCCCCACTGGTCAATATTGTCACCACACAGCCTTTTGAACTTGTGTCAATTGACTTTCTTCATCTGGACAAGTGCCCGGGTGGGTATGAATATATTTTGGTCATTGTTGATCATTTTACTCGCTTCGCCCAGGCATACCCGACCACCTCAAAATCAGCGAAGGCGGTGGCAGATCGGATTTTCAATGACTATGTCTTAAAGTTTGGACTCCCAGCTCGGATTCACCGCGATCAAGGTGGTGAGTTCGAGAACCAACTTTTTGCCCAGCTAAAGAGGAACTGTGGAGTGTCAGGTTCCAGAGCGACACCTTACCACCTGCAAGGGAATGGTCAGGTGGCGCACACTCCTACAAATGCTCAAGACACTCACTGAAAAAGATAAATCAAACTGGAAGACATCACTGAATAAACTCACATATGCATACAACTGCACCAGATCTGAAGTGACAGGTTTCTCACCATTCCACTTACTGTTCGGGAGGTCACCACGGCTACCCATTGACCTTATGTTTTGCCACACCCCTGAGAGTAAGAACACAGATCACAAGACATATGTGGAGAGATGGAAACAGGAAATACAGCAAGCCTATGACATAGTACAAGAGAACACAAGAAAAGCGACAGAGAGGAGCAAGCGAAACTATGATGGGAAAGTAAGAAGTTCTATCCTGTATTCAGGCGATCGTGTTCTTGTCAGGAATTTGACACCCAGAGGGGGCTGTTGGGACTCATTCAATAGACCAAATGTTTCTTTGCTCCACTGGACAAAGGAATTCACACTCCACAGTTCCTCACGGTTCACACCTGGGGATGACCCTTCCCCCCAAGGACCCCACTGGCCAGCCAGTGTGGGCCAGCGTGTGACATGTGACCCCCAAGGGTGTCACCAAACAAAACCAGTCTTCTAGACCCCTTCTCTCTCTCTTCCCTTCTTGGCTTGCTCTGGAGAGCAGCTCCAGCCCTCTCCTCTCGGTTCTTCAAAGGGCAACAAGGCCCCAGCCCAGGTCAGCTCTGCTACCTG
>NW_019444507.1:0-2626 GCF_002814215.2 Seriola lalandi dorsalis
ACACACACACACACACACAAACACACACACACGTGCATGTTTTAACTGTGCATGTTGTTTCAGGATTACACCGGCTTCCACTTCTGCGGCGGCTCTCTGGTCAATGAGAACTGGGTGGTGACAGCTGCTCACTGCAATGTCAAGTAAAAACCTTTATTATTATCATTAGTAATATTCTATATTATTATTGTTAGTTTTTGAGGTGAAATGACACTCACTCCTTTGTGTGCAGGACGTACCACCGTGTGATCCTCGGAGAGCACGACCGCTCCTCCACCGCTGAGGACATTCAGGTCATGAAGGTTGGCAAGGTGGGTAACAGACCCCGCCCCCCGGCTCGCTGTCTTCCTGTTTGTGTGTGTTTGCTGGTCATAATGATGTCGATTCCTGCCAGGTGTTCAAGCATCCCCGCTACAACGGCTACACCATCAACAATGACATCCTGCTGATCAAGCTGGCTAGCCCCGCCCAGATGAACATGCGTGTTTCCCCTGTGTGCGTGGCCGAGACCGGAGACAACTTCCCTGGAGGCATGAAGTGCGTGACCAGCGGTTGGGGCCTGACCCGCCACAATGGTGAGGTCACCTCACTTGAGAGGCGGGGGGGTGGCGGGGGAGGGGCAGAATACTGTCAGACTTCAATCCAACGGTTTCACACTGCGAGTTCAGGTTCCGATGACAAATTGGACTTTGTCAGAACACTGATGTGGGTTTCAGCACACGTCACCATTGTGATGTGTATCACTAATGTTTGTGTGTGTGTGTGTCTGTGTGTGTTGCAGCTCCTGACACCCCCGCCCTGCTGCAGCAGGCCGCCCTCCCCCTTCTGACCAATGATCAGTGCCGTCGTTACTGGGGCAACAAGATCAGCAACCTGATGATCTGTGCCGGCGCCTCTGGAGCCTCCTCCTGCATGGTGGGTGCTGCGGACGCAGAGTGACGTTGATGCTCAGGTTCTTTACTTTGTGTTGCTTGTTGTTTATTCATTCATTGGTGTGTTGTGTATTCAGGGCGACTCTGGCGGTCCTCTGGTCTGTCAGAAGGCCGGAGCCTGGACTCTGGTTGGAATTGTGTCCTGGGGCAGTGGAACCTGCACTCCCACCATGCCCGGCGTGTACGCCCGTGTCACTGAGCTGCGTGCCTGGATGGACCAGACCATCGCCGCCAACTGAGCGTGTCGGACTTGACAGCTTCCTTTTTCAACCTGATCATCAATAAACCACTCAACTCTGAGCCAGACCTGTCCCTGTGTCCTCTGTTGTGTTAGCTTAGCTTAGCATAGACTGGAACCAGTCTGGCTATGTCCAGGGTTCAAGAATAAAGTCACCAACACATTTCTGTCTGTGTTATTGATGAGTTCATGAACGTTTTTAAATCACTGACACAAAACAGGTCAGACTTTTCCCAACATGTCCTTTATTTCACACACAACATTTTCTACAACATGAAACAGCATCAACAGTTCCCTGACGGCAGGACATCGTCAGGTGCATTCAGGTTCGTCTGGGTGGGCAGGCATGACCGACTCTGCGACAGTAGCAGATAGCGTTGAAGAAGCGACAGTAGCAGGTGTCGCAGGGGTCGCAGCAGGGCAGCGGGTAACCCAGACATGACTGCTGGTGAGGGATGCAGCGACGAGGGGAGCGCATGGCCCGACCCTGCAGCTGCAGGGCTGCTGACGAGTCCTGGAAACAGGTACATTCACTGCAGTCACCACACAACAGGTTAACCACTCCAACATCTGAGCTCTGTAATGTGTACTGTCTCTTTAAATCAGTCACACCCACCTCGTCATAGGACCCCGTGTCCATCAGGAAGCGATCCTCCACTGAGTCGACGGGTAGGAGGGTGGGGTCGTGTACGCGGTCAGGGGCGTGGCCTCTCTCTGCAGGACACAAGACAGAAAAACAGGGAGGTGGCTGTAATAATCTGCCCGTATGCAGCCGACACACTTCTTTACAACTCAGACACAATGAAGCCCCGTCTCCTGGTCTCTCGGCGTGAACCTGGTCTGGTGGTGAACCATGGCTCGTATTCTCAAAGCACTTTGAGGCTAAAAGTAGCTCCTAAGAGAAGTTAGAAGTAGTGGAGAGGACTCCTAACTCACTAAGACCAAATCAGAAAGACTCTTAAAGGGCTGCTGTCATTCCACGTCACAGTGTTCTGGAAACCTGGAAACAACCCGATCCATGCTGAAATTATTATTATTGTTATTATTCATCTTGAATTTGTTTATTTCTCAGTGTTTTTTTATTATTACTGAGGGATGTTGATCATGCATTTTCACCAGCACAGATGGTCTTTCATCAACCGATTGCTGTGGTTCCTGCAAGCGAGCTCATCCCTGAAAAGTGAAGTCAGCCATAGCAACAGAGTCGCACTCTAAGCTTAGTAGGTACTGACCCATGTCAGAAAGGTAGGAGGTCTCAGTGTGTCGGCCGGCCGCCGGACCCTCATCCAGCGGGATGTTTCCATGAACCAGAGAGGAGGAGAGATGCAGCAGACTGAAGGAGCAACAGCAGAGCAGCACAGAGACAAACATCCTGCTGCTGTCTGAGACAAATAAGAAGAACCTGCACCACAACTCCCACAATCCTTGTTTCTCCACTAACAGGATCTGAGAGGAC
>NW_019444508.1:0-1958 GCF_002814215.2 Seriola lalandi dorsalis
CATTAGCTATGATGATTTTCATACTGTTCCTTGTAAAATAGCAGTAAATTTCATCTAATATTTGCTAATGTTCCTGTCAAATTGTTTTTCAGTTAGTTCCATGCAGTTTCAGACGGTTTCATCTTTCAGCCTTTTCCTCCTCTGCCCTCACCAGGTACACACCTGTGCAACAAACTAAACTCCCTTCCCAAAGAAAAAGGCTGAAGAAAGCAGTTGAAAATTGTGAGACAGTGAAAGCAGTAGTGTATAAAACACAATAAATGAGATAATGTGGATCACAAATTATAAAAGATTAGATACCATAAACGGTTGTTAGCCTAAAGATACAGTCAAAGCAAGTTAGTAAAGTAACAAGGAAACTGGTTTCACAAAATATAGGCTAAGCGTCAAATTGTCCCTCATGTCATGAGAAAAATTCAACATTAAAACCCCACAGAGAGTACAACACAGAGACTAATCTGGTAAACATACAGAGTTCACAGGAGTAAAGATAAAATTAAGCAATATCACATGAGAGGGAGTGATGTTGCACTGGATATCAGCACAGCTGTGATTCGCAGGAGGCTGCACACTGACTCCCGAAGACAGTCACAGCTGTGCTGATATTCAGTACAACACCACGACATTGAGTGTGATATTTCCACAAGCGCCTTATTAGTTACATAAGAAACAACAGATTATTATTTGTTTGTTTATTTTATCAACAAATAGTTCTGCAACTGGACTGGCACTGGACTGTTGCTAAGCAACACAGAAACATTTTCTTGACCTGCACAGTGCGCACTAGCTTGCTACTTTGTCTACACGTTACCTGAAGTATCCAGGCTTCTTCCCTTCATTCTCTTCTGATGACCATAGATCATTCAATTCAAATGTTATTTCTGGAAATATATACATTTTTGCGAAGTTTGTTACAATTTAAGATAGATAATGATCGTTAATGTAACGCTAATCAACAGTTAATAGAGCACCTGTCAATCAGAGTGATACATGTAGTTAAAAGTCCCAGTGCTGTTATACTACTATATCAGCACTCATGTTGTATAAGAGTAAAATACATAACATCCCAAAAGTTAGAAATTCATGACTATATTGTATTAGCAACACATGAGCCTCAGACAGCTAAGCAGTTTGGTTAGCAGCAAAGTGTTTACAGAAAAACTACATTTACAACTCAACAACCACAAGACAGCTCAAACACAAAGAGTGCTGACTGATGATGAACGGGGGCTTTTTTATTTTGGGAAGAAGATAACAGATACCTGCCACCATTTGTTTTGTCTGAGAAAAACAATGTCAGTTAAACAGCAGCTGCTATGGAACTGTGTTGCTACTAGCAACATTACACAGTGCCCAACTCAAACCAACAGCTGGTAGCAGAATAACTAATGCTATAGTGCAGACATCATACTGGTGATGAATCATTAAAACAGAAAAAACAAAACTAAAATGAAAACTAAACTGCTTCATCACTTCACAGTAACTGACCAAATAGCTGTGAGGCTATCTCCAATTGACATGGAGAAGCTGTTTTATTTTAAACCAAACATTCAGGTAATTTTGGGATCTGAGTTGTAAGCTTAAAATTTTCATTCCTCCTTCCTTGCTCATCCATCCCTTCACTTATTCAAAGAGGCTGAGTCCAACTTTTTTAATGCTCTTTAATGTATTAATACAGGTGCTTGGCCTGAGGAAAATAAATAATGATAAACCTTGGCTGAAATGATTAATATCTTACATTCAGGTCTGGCCTGTGCATCATCCAAAACTTAGCAAGGATGCTGGTAAAGTATTGATGAGCGGCCCGGCATCCAAATAAGTAAATTCAGTGGCAGTGCTTGAGAGAAAATCTTAAGTTTAATTTAATTTGATTTTAGTTTTATTTTAGAGGTTTTTTTTTAATAGAGGTAATCAGAGGCTCTTAGGAGTGAAGCATAGTAATTGTTTGGGTTTCGCTT
>NW_019444509.1:0-2948 GCF_002814215.2 Seriola lalandi dorsalis
ACACACACACACACACACACACACATACACACACACACACATATCATGTGTCCCCCAGCTGTACAGTAGTATATAGGCTGGGCCTTTCTCGCACTTTATTTCTCACATTACACCACACACACACCTTCACACCATCACTCTGTCACAGTTCTACATTAACACAAAGACGTCAGCTGTGATGTAATGAAAATCCGGAGTCACTGCGGACTGTGGTGATGGCAGATGTACAAAGTAAAGTAATACACTGGTTATGAAGAAACTTTCATATTGGATTCTCCACATGTGTAAAAGTGGAAGTCTGAGCATTTTATTAGTGGCAAGATCTGGACCACAGGGTCTGTGACAGCTGGGGATGTGGTGTTTTCTAGTCAGCATAGATGATGAATCCAGAGAAGGTGCTGTACTTGTTGTTGTTGCCTCCATGAGCTTTGCCTCCATCTAGTTTAATGTAGACCTCATCTCCAGGTTCCAGGTGCAACACAGCACTGTTACTGGCATAGTCATAGTTCTGGTCTGCGTCCTGGGCAATGGCACTGGCCCGCACCTGCAGGAAAGCACACACAGGCACACAAGCACAAATCATACACATGAACTTATCAAACAGGTCAGAAACTGGGCTTCAGACTTCTGTACAACAATTTTAATACTAACAATATGGATACATGCACAATTCCCCTACCAGGCTACTAAGTTTAGTTTCACCAGCTAAGTGACTTAGAACCTTAGAACCCAGGAGGTGGAAGAGAAGCAGGTCTGAGCTCCATGACTGCAGATCCACAGTCGAACCAGAGTGAACCCAGAGCAATAAATAAGCTTTACAACAAACACAAGCCGGTAAAATCATGTCAAAGAAAAGCCAAAACAGAAACCGGGGGGTGGAGTATGACATGTACCATGTATGTTTAATATGTATGAGCTCCAGGGTTTAATTGACAAGATCTCCAGAGACCTGTGGTTACTCATGTCAATCAAGGCTCCTCTGTTCTGCCTCACAGTGACAAAATGAGCAGGGAGGGTTGTTTCTAATTCATGATGACATCTAGTTAGTTCAACTATGTCTGAATGTTCTTAATGTAAAATCTCTGCACATCTGAATGCAGGGTGCATCAGAGTCTCACTTACTGTTGAAATATTTCTTTGATTACGAAGTTTCAGCCAGTCAGACCTATAGCAGGTATACGGACAGCATCAGCACCTCCGTATATAAATGCAAGTATTATATCATTCAATCAGAGGACTGCAGAGATTGGTTTGACTGATGATTAACTTGAACTTACTCGAAGCATATATGTCACCAGTCAGAGTAGATTTGGTGGACTTGGTTGTTTCCTCCACTAACCAGTCAAGTTTCAGGAAATATGGTCACAGTCTCTCCTTCCTGAGTTACAGGGTTGAATAATGACCACAAGTCTTATTACAGAACATTGTGATGTCACAGTGAAGTTGACCTTTGACCTTTTGGATATAAAATGTCATCACTTCATTTTATCCTTTGAGACATTTGAGTTAAACTGTGTCATTTTTAGCGCATGAATTTGTGGGTGACAAGATGTTTTGTGATCACAGTGACCTTGAAATTGACCTTTGACCACAAAATTCTAATCAGTTCATTTATGAGTCCAAGTGAATGTTTCTTCCTAAATCTGAAGAAATACCCTTCAGGCATTACTGAGATATCATGTTTATGAGAATTTGATATCTCTACTGGTTTCAACCTAGTGTCCGCTGGTTTTAACCTAGTGTCACCTGGTTTCAGTCTCCTATAAGCTCGTTTCAGTCTAGTGTCAGCTGGTTTCAACCTAGTGTCAGCTGGTTTCAGTCTCCTATAAGCTGGTTTCAGTCTAGTGTCAGCTGGTTTCAGTCTCGTATAAGCTGGTTTCAGTTTAGTGTCAGCTGGTTTCAGTCTAGTGTCAGCTGGTTTCAGTCTCGTATCAGCTGGTGTCAGCTGGTTTCAGTCTAGTGCCAGCTGGTTTCAGTCCTGATCCTGATTTTATAACCGTCGTCTGATGGCGTCACCAAACATTAGTGAAAGACTGAGCTGTGATTTCTGCTGTATTTACTGTGAAATGAACAGAGAGAAAGTTGGAGCATCATTCAGGTCAGCTGCTGTGGTCAGCAGAGATGTGAGTCTGTGGAGGGAAAGTCCAACCTCGTGCTCTCAGGAGAATACTAACCACTCTCTTCTACAGAAAGTCACTGAGGTTTGTCCAAAAAGTCACTACATCACTCAGTCAATCACTCAGTCATTCAAATATGATGATGGCTGAAGTCCATAAAGAAAATAATATATACACTGAAATATATTAGTGAATTTATAGACCATTCACCAATAATACCACCCAACATGCTGTGACTGGTATGATTTCATCAATCTGCTGATGATGAACTATTTCTATCAACTTTTCTGTAAGTAGGGGCGTCGTATAGCTCAGTTGGTTGAGCATCCGCCCCATATACAGAGGCTAAGGTCCTCGCTGCATTTGGCCCCGGCATCGGACAAGCCCTTTGCTGCATGTCATTCCCCCTCTCTCTGCCTCCCCATTTCCTGTCTCTCTCTAATGCTCTATCAATAAAGGCACAAAAAGCCCCAAGTAAACCCCTAAGTAAAAAATATTGATAGTGAATGTGTCAGTAAAATGAAGTTAAGTGCTTGTTGTTGTTTACCTTCAGTATCTGCTCTTAGCAAATAAAGCATTGGACCCAAACACTGTTTACTTCATTAACATTTATGTTTCCTAACCTCAACAAAAGGTTTGTTGCCTAAAGATAACCCCACAGGGACGGGGGGCGTGACCTCCATGTCCCTCACAGTCCCATTGATTTATACAGTTCAGAACCATCAGGGGGGCAGGAAATCAGCAGCAGAACACAGACCCAAACATAGAACCAGAATGAGTCCTTTGATGGTGTGACCACACAGAGTCCTGAGTCCTGATTCTAACATCACA
>NW_019444510.1:0-1953 GCF_002814215.2 Seriola lalandi dorsalis
CCTTTATCTCTATTGGACAGACTGGCTGAGGATGCATGCTCTTTCACAGCAATACTCTGATAACTGAAAAGTAACAGGAACAGACAGAGTTGTAAACTATGTAGAGAAAAAAAAATTCTTATAAAAAAGGTCCTGGTTGTGTCATCTAAAAGCCCTTTAGGCCTCACGGTAACGATAACCACGCAAAGGAGGAAGTCAGGTGATGTTGTCACAGAGTATAGAGAGGAGGTTGGGGTTGGCATTAACCATAGCGCTGTGATATCATAAACTGTATGTGCTTTGTGACAGTTTAGGGCAGTTTAGGCAAATGATGTCATCCTGCCGATAGGGGTGTCAGGTCGGGAAACGGCTATATGCGTCGTTTAAGAGGCTGTGGACAAGCTAGTTGGTTCGTAATGTAATCTGGAGGACTTGATGAATATCTCGCAAACTTGCAGACATTGAGTGTGTTAGTAATCCAGCCACGGAAGTTTGTCCCAAATCAACTCATTTAACTTAAAGCTCTTTCTTTCTCTGCAGGTGTTTCTGAACATTATTTCTAGCTTTTCATTACTCCTCTCTCTGTCAGTGATCCCAAATCTTTCTCTCTATCTTCCCGTCCACTGTCCTATTATCTCTCTCTTCTTTGCAAATCTCCGTAGATCAGGTAGCGTCTTTGGTCTTGAGTTGAGAAGCTTGTTCTCATGTCAGTTCTTTTTCTGTATCACACACTCATCCTTCTTTTTTATGAGTCCTTGTCTTTCTTCTCTCATTTTTCCCATCCTTGTTTTTGTTTCTCGGATCCTTTGTAGTCCTCCACCATCCCCTTTCTCTATTTTCTACACACAAAATACACACACACACACACTCTGCTCCGTCTGTAATTTTCCACTGTGGCTTAATGCAGGGCACCTGGAGAAAAGCGCAACCCCACCTGTTTGTGTGTGTGTGTGTGTGAGTGTGTGTACTTTATTTTCTGTCCAGTGAGCTGTTCTGAGCTGCTGACTTTCTCTTTTCAGATGATGAGAGACAGATGTTCTGGCATTACTCTGTCTTCTTTCGTCCTGCTCTGCCTCCTTCTCCCTTTCTTTCTCTCCCCTCTCTCTTTCTGTCCATTCCTGAGGTTTCCCAGGTTTCGATGACTAAAAACCCCTTGGTTTTGATCCAAAGAAGACATTTTCAGCCTGTTATTTTCAGTGTATTTCATATTCCCAGAGTCATACAAAAGCTTTTTACTCCAAATGTAGCGTTTTGTGAGAGCTTCGTGACGCTGGATCCGAGCCATCCTACTGAAAATGCCTAGAAATCCATGGTAAAAAAATTAGCATTTTTTTCCTCCCCTCAGGCTTTGATGCAGATGTTCACAGTCTATTGATTGTTGAATTTGGGGACTTGTTTCCAACAAGGTCAAAATAATGAGAATATCAGACTCGCTCTACTGTTTTGAGTATCGGGGCCAGTGTCGGTGGATAATAAGTTGATCTGCCAAATAATAGCCTCCCTCCTAACAAGCTCATGGTTAGCTGGGTGAGACACGCTCTCTCGCTTTCATACACAAACACTAAACCACTAATGCTTTCATTATGGGCTCTCGCCAGTTGAAATGAATGCGGACTGTGGTTGAACACATTAGCCAAAAGTTCCTGCAGACTAGCAAATCGATTGCGATTGCAAAAAGCGTTTCTTTCGAGTCAGATCAGACGGCCTACTCTGAGGGAAAATGAATCCGTAAGAGAGAGCTTCGAAACAAGGTCAGAGAATTTGCATTTGGGGCTAACAAACAAGGATCTAGTTCAATTTTGCAAAGCGGCTCCATGTGGAAGCGAGTGTGTTTTTCTACATGTTTGTGACTTTCTGTGCGATTGTTTGCGTCGCCCCTCCGTGCGCCCGTTGCTGCGCATGCATTTCTGTACAAGTTTTTATTGCATTTCTGTATGGGTGCATCTGTGTGTGTATGTGTGTGTCGAGGTGCGC
>NW_019444511.1:0-2061 GCF_002814215.2 Seriola lalandi dorsalis
ACTATATATTTTACTATGGTTAGTTCTAGTGTCATATATAAGTATATTTGGCAGCAAGGAGGATAGCTTGCATTAGACATACAAGCTCAGACAAAGTTAAAACCTAAAATATGTTTCAGATGGGTAAAATACTTAATACCAGTGAAAATCAATTAGTTTACTTCTGTGTAGCATTTTTCCAATCACTGACATTTCAGTACTACAAACTTCTAAAAAGATGATGAATGTCTCAGTTTATTTTAATTAGGTCAGCAAAACTGAAAACTGTACCCGTCTACTGTTTTAAGACCTGCACATACAAATTTACAACAGTACTCATATCCTGTTCCAGTATTACCTGAATGTCCTCCAGCAGCTCCTGCTTGCGCCGGCGGATATTCTCCAGCTCCTGCTGCTCCTCTGGGGTGAGGTCGTCCGGCACTGCGGAGAAATGAGAGAGAAGACAAAGGATTAGGATGGTGGTGCCTGAAATATAAGGAACCTTTACACTTTTCTATGCCCATCTATCCCATGAGGCATATCCCTGAGAGTATTGCATTGCAGGAATAACATTATTATTCTCTAATATTTGATATCACAAGGGGACTTTAAATGCCCACAGCAATAGGTGTGGAGCCACAGAGAAAACAAAATTACAGTCATAAAATAAGTTTTTCAGAGCAGGGTAGAGGAGAGCAGTTCTTTTCTTTGTCACAGCATTGGTGATAAATCAGACAAGCCTTTACAATCAGTACAAACACAAAGTGTGCAAAACACCTACACCAAGTCTGCAGCAACCAGGCACACAAGAGGATTTAACTTGTGTGACTAAATGAAACAGCTCAGGTCAGCCAAACAGCACTGAGTATCAGTGCCAGAGTAGCACAAATGTGACGGGTCTCAAAGCACTGCCATTCCTCCTGTCATTCACACTACAGGCTGCTATAATTAGCTTTGTCTGTGCCAAGGACTGAGTGCCAAGCAATGTGTCCTGATTGATGGATAATGTCTTTGTGTGAGCGCAAACCCTACCTGCACACTAATAATAACAGCAGTCCTTTAGCACTGCATTGAAGTATTTCCACCTTACTCTTTTTACATCGCCATTTAAAAAACAGGTGCTTTTTGCATCAGATCTCCTGGTAAATAAGTGTCTTATGACCTTAAAATAAGGCAATAATTGCTTGGTTGCAAGTAATGTTTGTCAGTAGCCAGTACTGAACACATCTTGTATATAAGTAACTTTCTGTGCATCTTTAAACCAAGTGATGCCAGGAGGAAATTACTTTTGATACTATGTTTTCACCTGTTGAAGAACTGCATGATACGATACATGATACAACATGCAACAAGAACGATCATTTATGAGTGTGGACTGTTAGAAACAATGTAGTACTCAATATTTCAGTACAAGTACTAGTAATAAACTGAAGCATCTTGTGAGATGTCTGCAAACCAGGCAATGTTGTATAGTAGATCCACTTTTGGAAACTAAACACATGGTGACACTGTAACAAAAATACAATATTCAAATTTTCTGCACAATTTTAGTTATTTGCTGAACTCTGAGGTGTAAGACACCAACCATTTGGCCGCTCTGCTGCAAAATAACTGCTGCATAGACATGTACACTGAAAGACTGCTAAATATCTCTAGTCTTGTGATGCTGCAAGTCTGAGCCAAGTGGCAGTCAAACCCCCTGAACCCAAACAGTGTCATGTGCTGCTCAAATCAAAGCGGTTGTTACGTTAGAAGATCATCTCTGTCACTCAGTGGCTCTTTCTCTGATTCCCCCAGTGGCCAAGCACAAGGCCCCTCCAGTGACCTCCCCTCCTCTCGTCATTACCTCAGCAACAGGGTTCAAAGGTTAAAGGGGTCGAGGCTCGGCCGACTCTGTGAATGTTTGCAAACGGTTAACAAGGCATGGTTATAGAGTGATGGAAGCTGAGGACAGAGGAATCTTCAACACAGGGCCCTATATTGTCTTATACTACTCCTTCCACAACTTCCCATGATACCACCAATGACCCCCCCACAAAAACAAAGTTCCTTTTCGCTCCAACTTTTTTTTTTTTTTTTTTT
>NW_019444512.1:0-1516 GCF_002814215.2 Seriola lalandi dorsalis
TAACATCCTATTTATTTAATCAGTTCAAAAGAACATGATGAAGGGGTACTTCAGCTCTGACAGGGAACAAAAACAACAAATTGTGATGGTCAGCGGGTGTTTCAATGACACCACCACCATTTAAGTAAGTAATTCATTTTATTTTGATTGAGGCCAAATTAGATTTAAAAGGTTTGGTGAATTAAGCGAGCTGAACAAAGCCCTGACTCTCTGAACTGGACGAAGCTATGATTTGAATCCCAAGATATAAAGTCAATTTACAATATTTGATCACACAATATAATCTTGTTACATGGATGTTATAAAGGTGTTTGGTTAAGCGAAAACTGCAGCATTTTGTCTTTTATTTTAGAGGAATGACTCCTCAGTTCACTGTGTCAAATGAGGTTTGACTCTGCTGTCATCCCTAGGTTAGGTAACCTGATGTTGAAAGATCAATATGACCAAACTCTGCCCTTCCCCTTGATGCCTACATTATCAGGTGCCAGGTGGCGGCAATGAGGCTAATGGGATTATTTGGCTTATAGTCAAGTGTGAACAATGTGATGGAACTGCAACAAATATTTGCATACAGCAATTTGTTGTATTACTAAACACAGACTTGATAAAGACAGATGTCATGCACATATTCTGTTTCAAGTTGAAATAAAGTTTATTTAAATTGCTCAATGTAATAAGTAAACCTATGCTAAGCCAAGATAACCACCTGCTAGCTGTATATCCAGTCTGCAGACACGACAATGGCATCAATCCTCTCATTTTACTCTTGGAAAGAAAGCAAATAAGAAGTGTATTTCTCAAAATGTGAAACTATTCCATTCATTGAAGATGGCTAAAAGCTACCATGAAGGAAATAAATCTTTGCTGATATTTTCTCCTTGTAAATCTTGAGATAAAGTTTGTTGTCAGTCATGATTTTCTCTTCCTCAGGACTTGTGATTGTGATTTATACTCATTGCCACACTTTGTTATATCAGAAAAGGGAGTAGTTGTAAGGGAGAGTTTGTGTGTGTGTTTATGTGTGTGCGTGTGTCTGTCTGTCTGTCTGTGTTCGTGTGACTGCAGGTAAAAGCGAGACGCCCCCGGCCCGTAAAGCGATCCTGACACCATGAATAATGGAGAGTGCCGTGGCAGAGAGGATAAGTTCTCTGTGCAAGGCTCCTTTTTCACAGGGCTTTCTCCCATGGGTCACGTGAGTGCTGAAGTGACAGTAATTTTTCATGAGTAGTGTGTGTTGGTTGTATGGCCATATACTGCCCAGGTAGGACACATCCAGGCAGCCATCGGTCCCTCTGCATGTCCTGAGTTGATATACTTACAGCCGAACACACCCAGGGCGCTTTGAACCCCACAATCCCAGAACCACCCTGCAGCCAAGGGTCAAATGAATTGTCTTACACCATTAGAAACTCAAGGCAGCACTTACGAAACTAAAGGCCAGGGAAGTGAATGAATAAAAGATGCCGCCGAAACAGAAAAAATCCACAGCTTCAGAAGAAACCGAAGAGGTTGATGA
>NW_019444513.1:0-1392 GCF_002814215.2 Seriola lalandi dorsalis
CTTATACAAAGCACTTTTAGATACTTAATAATATGTAACAGCATTTTCAACTTTCTTAAATAATCTGGAGGAATATATGCGACTGAGTTTGACACTAATGTTTTCCAGTATTACCATTCACCACATTTTTCCTGTGATGGCTGTGTATTCAAATGCAGGGATGAAGGTTGAAGGGTTTCCTGGGTTGCAACATTCGAGGAAATAATAAATAAATATACTGACATTTGGGGAAGATTAAACACTAACATTCAGAGCCTTTTTCAGGCTACTCCCCCTGGCTCTTTTTAAGTCCCGCATAATGACTTTCAGTCCCAGTTGGTCTCCTACAGTGTCCAGAATGAAATGCATATCAGCAGAGGCACAGGATTCAGAGTAATATCAGCTGAGTGAACACTGACTGAACTGGAAAAGTTCACTCAGTGTTTTTGTAGTTGGTGAACAGGTTGTAGAGAACTCTGAGGGTGGACTTGAGGTTCAGGTTGACAACATCTGTAAAACAAAATTGAGACAAAACAGAGGTCATTAGCTTGCCAAACCTTCAGGTAGAAATAGACCTTTGACATGTACAAAAAACTGATCCTCGGAAGACTGTGGCACAAATTAAATGGTCTGTGGTACCACAAAATCATGTTTACAATGCAAAGGAGCCTCTTCAATGATTGCTGTTGGACTTCTTTCCATCAAAATATTATGTGTAATTTGATTTGTAATTTCAAATGAAATGGAGCTCCAAATAGCTCCCAAGAATTTGCTAATGATTATCATATGATGTGTTACTTCTTACCAGGAGCGATTCAAAGGCCCAAAAAACACTTTCTGTTCTCTCTCAGTGCCATGGTGTTCTACACAAGTGCTTATTTGCTTACTGTAATTTCTCATCACAGCTAGGTCTATTTTAAGTTATTCCAGCCAGACACCATTTGTTACAGTAGTATCATTGCATCACCATCTAAACTAGCATGCCTTAAGCTCCTTATCGTCTGCATTTCCCTGTTAGCTGGGGTGACAGTATGGATTTCATTAATGGCTTTAGGATCTCTGCTTTCATTTATAATGAACCTGCATATTTGCACGAATCCAATGCTAATCACAACATATATACTGCAGTAAAAGTACAGCTATACATCTGTGAAGATAATAGCTTGATTTCAATTACTGCAAAAATTGCGAGCAGTGCTTGCGAGTAGGATTGTGAGCGGTTTCCATTTTGGCTTAGTCAGATGTTTTAAGGAGGGGAAAAAGCATTTCAATAATAACATAGCACTGAGCAAGACAATATTTACACATGCTGAAAATCTACTGTAGCTTATATTAGTTCAAGAGGAGCAGTAACTAGCATCTCAGCTTCCAACTGAGATGGCAGTCGCTTATTTAAATGTATTAAAATGTAAT
>NW_019444514.1:0-2624 GCF_002814215.2 Seriola lalandi dorsalis
TGCAGCATCTAAACAGAAAACATTTCAGCCGTGTTTTTCAGTTGTCAGTCTCGTGCACATCTGACAGAACAAATATTCTCGTAACAGCTCGTTTTGTACTTTAGAAAATGGCCTGTAAAAGCGACCCAAAGTGTTTTCTTACGCTTCTGGTCTATTTCCCTGTTTTTTCTGCCTGTATATACAGTGATGGTGCACTGGGCTCCGAAAATGTGGGTGACCTACATCTCAATACTGCGTAGACACACAGAGAGGACTGAAGCTGCTGTTGCTGTAGATGTGCTGTAACTTTTTGTGTTTGGTGCTGTACTGGACAGATAGCATACAGTGGGATATTACAGTCTTTTCAAAATAAAGCTCTCGGCTGGCAGAAACAACATGAAGACTGGTGAAAGTGGATTTTAAGTCGTGGGCCGCACAGCAAAAACAATGATCTGAGAGTTGCTAAAATGCTCTGTAGAGCTGCGGGGAACTGCAGAATCAAGTGATGTGAAACCCCTCAGTAGTCATGTGATCCATTGTTCATATAGAAATATTGATTAGTCCAGCTTTAAAAAAACTAATTTTTATTATTATTATTATAATTTTAAATATTTATTTAAAATCAAAGGGATGCACTATATATACTGTATATAATATTCAAATTCACAATTTAATGCCTTCAATGACTCACTGCCAATGACGTTAAACATGTTACTGACACCAAGAACACTACATTTGTCTGCTTGTCCTTCACTAGGTATTAATTTAAAGTGTCTCTTTAAATACCTTTAGCTAACATTCTGTGATTAAGTAGCTGAAGTTGATGCCCCAGGTGTGTGATCGACTGTGGTTATAAGTAATAGTTTTCTTATGTGTAGGTATGTACTTGGATTCTGTGTGTAACTAATGGACGCTTTGACTGAGTTTTCTGTCTTTTTGATTGTAGCAGCCTCACATTAGACCTTAATGAAGTTTTACCCTGGAATCTTCACTGCATTAAAAGGCAAAGAGCTGAATTCATAATGTTGAGTTATTCTCTAACATCATATCTCAGAAGCCTTTCTATATCTTACATCACTGTTAGAGCACAGTTTGCATTATTTGTGTGGAGGCACATTCGTTGTTGATTTTGAGATTCTGCTCATGTTTCGCTATCGAATTATAAAAGTGACAGGATGACAGCACTTTGAGCATCCGTATGCAGGATGTTATGAAGAAAGTTTGAAACTACAGACTTGGTTTGAGGCTGTTTTGCACAATTTAGGCAGAGAGGTGATTCGTCTGATGTTTAGCTGCCCTGGTGTCTGTCAATACTGAGGTCTCTTTGAGAGACTTTCTCAAGTTTAACTTGTTAAAAATTGATTCCCAGGCTCCTCTTGTATGGTAAACACTGAAAACAATTTTATGAGATGGGAAGATGTTGGTGTCAATCTGCAATCTTTGTGTTGGAAATTAAAATCTGATTTAATTTTGTATCGTGTGGAAAGAAAATAATGGAATATGTCAAATGTACACAAAGGCCCTGACATTTTCATACAATTTCCTTCATTGAAATACATAACTTAAGTCTTTGCCCTGGAAACCTCCTGGGAAAAAATGCTGAAACCCCTGCTAGGTCTATTTCATTATACAGTGTTGAAGATTTACACGCTCATTTTTAATGATTGCCTTCTTATGTTTAATGGGGAAATTCAATCAGCTTTGTGTAAATTCCATCCACTGTTTCATTACCGGAATTTATCATACGGAGCGGATAGCAGCTGTGTGAATACTAATTGTGAGATTAGCCTGTTCAACTCCGTGTGTTAGTGTTTCTCTCTGTTTCCCTTGCTCTATGTCTGTGCTATAGAAAGTAAATAGGTTTTAGTTGACTGCTCCAGCAGACCCACTTCCATCAGTAAATAAGACAGCGTGGCCCCGGGGGCCTTGTCACAGCCCTTTCCAACTCCTATAGAACATGATGTATGACGATAATATTAACCTGACGTGGAATATTATGTAACAAAGCCACTTTTCATACCTGGAGGCTATTTCCCTGATCTGCAGTAACCTGGACTGCTGGTTCAAAGTACCCAGGAGCATTAAAAATGAAAAACATGCTAACTGTTATAAGCAGGTCCAGGATGCTCTTTCTAACTTGTCCACAGCAGATGTGAGAGATAAATAAACAGATCTGTTAGCACTTTTGTTACTCTAAATACAGCATTTGTTATATTTTAAAAAACAAAAGACTACTTGAAAAGTTTGTTTGTTACATAAGATAGACAACTGGGAGAAGATCAAGATTAATAACAAATAATTAATTTGCTTCTCTAACTTGCCAGAGCTCCAGAGAGAAGTCGGAGGAGGGGGGTTGTAAAAATGCATGGAGATGATTTGTGGTTCTTCTTATGGATCTTCTTATGGAGCAACACTGGAAAAGTGTAAAATATCGGACCTTTTAATAAATATTGAATTGAGTGTTCTTAAATTGTTATTTTCACATGATAATTTTGCCTCTGTGCTCTCAATGCATCTTAGTTTATACACCGATCAAGAAAATGTTGAGCATCCTTTTTAAATACATGTGAGAACATTTTCTCCTATCTCCACCTTCCCTTCATTCATCACACATAGAATGTCCAGAAATATTCCATCCATGTTTG
>NW_019444515.1:0-1613 GCF_002814215.2 Seriola lalandi dorsalis
GTGAAGAATCAAGCTGTGTGATGTAACATCCGGCACTGGAAGACATCCTTGTCTTTTGATCGAGCCGAGTGAATAACACTTCACACGGGGCTGTGGACTGAATACAGGGCTCAATCCCTCTCAGGCTAAAGCACAGAATCATCACAACCTGCTTTTTTTTATTTTCATCTCTCTCCTTGAGCTTGGCACAGTGTTTTTTATTCACAAAATAAGATAGCAGCCCCACAGTCTTTGCCATTATATTTGTTATTAGTTTTCATGCCATTTTTCACTGCCTTCCTGGTAAACCTCAATTGTTCCCTGAGAACCACACATGTGTATCGACCTTCGTTACTGCCCATATTTAGACACATTAGAAAATGCTGAGCACCAGAATATATGGGATAATCTCCCCTCTCTCCATTTCAATTGAAGCTAGAGAGGGTTAAAGCTCTGTGGCAGTACACTGTGCTGAGGAGAGATTGGCTAATCTGTGAAAGCGAGTCCACTGCTCACTAGAATTTTATGCTCACTGATTTAATGTCCTCTCTGTCTTTTTCTCCTAGGTAAGCACTTTCTTGCTGCTGTGTCGGGGATGTGGGTCGGGTCGCTAGTCGTGGTGGCTGCCTACAAGGGCTGGGATGACTGATTGAGGTGATGTACTGCAGTGTGTCCCTTCACAACAGAATAGCTGGTTGTGTTGATTTCTCAACACATTGACAAGCGAGGACATGGGGCCCTGGCTACGTAAAGCTCCGAGAGGAACCACCCAGCAAAGTGGTGTCAGCACTTAGGTTTCCTAAAAGGAAATTCCAGTTTCATGCAACGTGGGTCTTTGCTGTTTTGGCTGTGGTTCATATTCATAATAATAATTCAGATCTGGGAATGCAGCACAAAAAAGAACTCCAATAAGTCAAGATGGATGAGCCATCAACATATCAGACAATGAGAAAATGGAAGGTGGTAAATTTATCAACCACATATTTCATTGCAAAGTTCAGCTTTATCTCTTTTGTCCCCATGGAGAAATTAGATTTGCAGTCAGGTTGAAGTTAGATATCACACAGACTTGAAAATAAAAAAACAAAACAAAATACAAACACAAATAAGTGAAACACAGGTGTATACCTCACAGTATTGCAGTGCGCACAGTTTTCTTGTGTAATACTACCTACATTTTAGGTGTGCTCACCTTAGAGCTGCTTTAATTAACATTTTTTGGGTCAGCTGGAACATTGGGTCAGCTGACTGTATGTTATGTGAAAAGCGTGACCTGTTGTGCTAACCCCACAGAGTTGCAGTTAGAATTTTAGTGTCTTTCAGCTCACTGTTTTGGTTTTAAGGCCCACAAATCTGCTGCTGTGGTTTGCTCTCACCACTCTCATCAGGGCCACAGCTGTCAGGCAGCTGTTTTCAGAGAAAAATATCTAAAAACCCACTGTATACAGCACCAAATGGCAGACAGACAACATTACCAGCTAACTGTTGAACATAGTGGAGCATTTAGCTGCTAAAGAGTCAGATATTTCCCTCAGGAGTTAGTGGAGACTAAAACAGACCTAAAAGAAGAGTAAATATTGGATTTAGATTCATCAGGTGGACATAGACACAACTCCCAGTGAATGATAATGTTG
>NW_019444516.1:0-13104 GCF_002814215.2 Seriola lalandi dorsalis
TATCTTTTAAAGCTTCCGGATTTGAAATGCCCTTTAAAAGATATGGAGGTTTACTGCATCTGGAACTGATACCTTCCTCCTGCAAAATATTTCTTAGCCTGGCTTGCAGATAGTGGGATGTGATTCCTGTGGTTTGCATTCTAAATAACACCAGTAAACTATATTAGTTCGAATAAACGCCTTCTCACCCAATTTTCCAGCTTCATTTGTTAAAGTTTTGGAATAATATATTTTTTCTGGAGAGCTTTGCTTCTCATAGATACTTCTGCATCATTTATTTCCTGTTAAGTTTAAGGATTAGAAAGGGCGTTTATTCTCCTGTCTGCAAGTCAGGTAAGGAATATTCTAGTAAAAAGCCAAAGCAATTATCAAAAAGTTAAACGAGCGAATGTTAGCAGCCCATCTTGGAAATATGCATTTTTTTAATAATATTAAATAATTTATGTTTTGAAGAAATTTCCACAGACGAAGGATCAAAACTTCCTGCAGGTTTCTAATAAAAAGAATCAAGTCTTGCGTTTATTCGAACAAATATGGTGAGTGAAATTATTTCTTATAGCATTGTGACTCCCAGCATGCATTTAATATTTCCATTAATGATTCATTCAAATCCTTTTCTCTTTTTTACCCCTGGAGGCTGTGTTGTTCTGACAGTTGTCTGTTTCTTTTTTCAGAGCTGTTTTATCATGAAAGCAAAGAAGGAACACTGCACAGCAGCGCAGAGGTCACCGGTGCTCGACAGCTGAGAGGAGCCTTCTCCGACACCGAGGACTTCCTGGATCATGGCCTGGTGTCAGCCAATCGCTGCTCCAGCAGAACCTCCTCCATCACCTCGTGGACGGACAACATCAAACCGTCTTTCACCAAGAAACTCAAGTTCCAATCCGTCCTGGAGGGGGAAGCAGTTGAGTTAAAGTGTAAACTAGTCGCTTGCCCGCCGCCTACTATCCTCTGGTTTCATAATAACAGATCTATTCCTAAAGAGCGTAGACGTAGGATCTGCTCTGACAGCAAAATGCACATGCACACTACCAGTCTGGTTATTGACAGTATCAAAGAGAAGGACTCAGGCAGTTATAAGGTCATGGCAATAAACACAGAGGGTTCTGCCGAGTCCACAGCATCACTTTTGGTGTCACTGAGGGAAGAGCAGTCCGCCAACTACCTGGGCTTTGTTAAACGCTCTGCCAAAGCCCATGAAAGCATAGACACCATGGCAGAGCAGAGGAAAGATAGGAAGATTAGAGTTGAGCTCAGGTGTGTTGGCTCTCCATTTGACAAGATGTCCAAAGTCCATCAGGGAAGATCTCGGTCTAAGAACTCTTTGGTGCGTACTGTGTACTTTCGGTCTGGTTCCCATTCAAAAGAGAAAGTGTCAGAGAAAGAGTCTAAACGTTTGGAAACTGCCTCTGAGCGTGCCCCGTCCCCTCCCCTCATGTTTGACAGGTCTGAGCGCTTTAATGACAGATTCAGTGATATTTACTGTGACCGGCGCACCGGTGCTAGGTTCAGTGACAAATTTAGCGACAGGTGCAGCGACAGGTACAGCGAAAGATTCAGCGACACCGAGAGCCTTCACAACGAGGTAAGAACAAAACTTACTACACTCCAAAAAGCTGTAAAACAGAAGAAGAGACTTTCTATCTGTACCATGTCGTCGTCTGAGTTTGAGTTAGAATCAGTTGCCAGTGAGTCCAGCTATGCTGATTATGTTGAGAGGCTCAGAGTGAAGCCTGCCTCGCTGCCTGATGTCCAGCATTTCAATCGAACTTTAGATGTGGGGGAGAGCCATAGGGAGTTTCAAGGTAAAACCTCAAGCGGGGATCCCTCTCAGCCTCGTGTGAGGCATTCATTTGAGCCTCAGTCCAGAACCAGGGCCATTCAGATCATGAGAGGTGAGTTGGTTGATACACTGCTGGAACCCACAGAGAGAAAATCAGGTGAAAAATATTCTCAGTCACTGGAGGGTAAAGATGTTGATGAAAATCAGGCAGATGTGAGAATGATGCAGCGTCACAGTGTTGTTGCTGACCACAAGGTGGACGCTGAAAAGCCTGAAGCCCCATACTCTGAAACAACAGCATATCCAGGAACTGCAGCGTACACTGAAAGCAGGGAACATCTCGTCACATCTACCAGGGAGAAGTTCCTTAGAGGATCACTTACACCAGAAGAAAAAACAGAAACAGTAGAGCCGTATGAAGAGGAGAGTGCAGGGGAGTCTTTGAGGGCTCAGTATGAGAAGAGCCTGGAAGCTGAACGGATGGAGTGTGAGGAGAAACTTCTCGCCTTGCGGATCAGGAAATGGCAGCAAGGAAGTAGGGCATCAGAGGAGGAGACATTTCACCCTGACACTGATCTGCCCATGCCATCAGAGACACAGTACATGGAGCCTGAGGGGCACATTTACACCCAACAGGAAATGATAGAGAAAAGAGCAATTGTTGAAACTGAGGCCATGCCCTCCTCGTTCCGTAAATCACCAAGAATGAAGGCAAGGTTGGTAGATCCAGAGTTTGCAATTGCATCAACACCCAAGTCACCGAAAGTAAAAGCCAGAGGAGAAGTGGAAACGTCCCTCTCCTTGCCTGCAAAGTCAGCCACAATGGATACCAGATTAGCAAAAACAGAAGGTGAAGCATCACCCATGCAAGTGCAAAAATCCCCCAGAATAAAAGCTAGAGCTACAGAAGTAGAAGCAGAGTTGTCACCCAGAACAAAAACCAGAGCAGAGGACGTACTTCGAGAGACACCCAGACCACGGCCAGAAAGATCGTCACCACTCGGCTTAGCAACAGAAACAGTTGAGCCATATGAAGAGGAGAGTGCAGGGGAGTCTTTGAGGGCTCAGTATGAGAGGAGCCTAGAAGCTGATCGGATGGAGTGTGAGGAGAAACTCCTCGCCCTGCGGATCAGGAAATGGCAGCAAGGCATGCAAATTTCAGAAGAGGAGACATTCCACCCTGAAACTGATCTGCCTCTGGTGGCAGAGACTCAGTTTATGGCTCCTGAGGGGAACGTTTACACCCAGCAGGAGGTGGGGGAGAAAAGAGAAAGCCACGCTACCACGTCAACCCCTAAGTCACCTAAAGTAAAAAGTAGAGTAGAACAGGATGAAATCACAGTCATGTTGTCACAAAAGTCACCCAGAATTAAAGCTAGAGCAGAAGAAGAAAAAGCTGAGTCATCACCTAGAACGAAACCCAGAACAGAGAAAATGTTGTTTGAGAAAACAAGAGAAGAGCGTGAGCTCCAGCTTTCAAGGGAGAACATCTCTGAACTGAAGAATGAGAGTGAGAAGTTTGTCAGTGAAGAGGAGGCCTTAACTCAGCGGATAATGAAATGGCAACAGGATGTTCTGATGGAACAAGAGCAAGCTGTGAAGCTAGAGTCGGACTGGGTGGAGGGTTACTCACCATTACAGGCAGAGAGAACCTCTGAGGTTGGAAGAAATGTTGCGGAGGCTTCTGCTTTAGAATCAATTCCACAAAATGAAGTTGTGCGCAGCAGAAAAACTTCACCAGGTAAAACGGCCAAAGAGAAGTTCCTTTCAAGTGAGTCAGTCCCTGCTGGTTTCCAAGATCAGCAGGGTGAGACCCTGCAGTGGCCACCTGCTGGCGAGCTGCCAACAGAGGGGCGTGAAACTAGGTTGCAAAGGGACAGCGAGTACTTTGTAAGTGAGGAGGAAGCACTGGCTCAGCGCATCTTGAAATGGCAACAAGATGTTGTCGAACAAGAGGAAGTAGCTGAACTGGAGTCTGAGTGGGCTTTGGACAGTCAAAGCAAACAGTCTGGCTCTAGGTTGCCATTTGAGACCATCTCACCATTTGATAGTGAACCCTATCATGGTGGCATATCTCATGAAATTGATCCCACTGACCCTCGATCTCCACATACATCGCTTGCTGGTGAAGCCTTACCAACAAAAAAACCTTCACCTCCTGCCGCTGGGTGCGAACCATCTCCTCATGAGTCTTCTTTTATAACGAGGTATTCTCCTACGCATCCTGCTTTACCGCACCATGCAGGTGCGCCTGTTGAAAGATCCTATGATTTAAAAACTACTCCTCTAAAAGACACCATGGGTCTTGAAGCTTCACCGGTTCAGAGATACTCTCCGACCCAATTTACTAGTGCACCTCAGGGGGAGAGTCCTCATAAGCCTTCCCAAGAATTTTCCTCAGTCAGGAGACGCTCCCCATGCCGTAGACCACAAGAGTCTGTGGAAAAAGCGACAGAGAGGAGGTGGAGCAGGGAGGAATACAGTATGTCTGCTGATAAATCCAGCAGTCAACGCTTCCAATCAGACATGAGAGGGGAGAGAGGGATGAGAGAGGAATTAGGATCTACGAGAGAGACCAGCGAATGGAGACAACAGAAGGGTTTCGCAGGTGTGAGGAGAGAGGAAAGACATGAAGATTTGCTAAGATCACAACAGGGTGATGAGATGAGTGCTGAAATTCATGAACTTGGAGCTACAAGGAAGAAGGAGGATAGAGTCCAAGAGGAGTCAAATTTCAAAGAGGGAGTTTACCAAAGTCAAGAGTCTAAGACGGTAAAAGAAGGGGTTACAAGTGCCAGAGGCTCCCGTCCAGTATTTGTGAAAGAAATGTCTTCAGTTAAAGTAAAAATCGGTGAGATGTCAGAGTTTACTTGCCAGTTCAATGGTGACCCTCTGCCCACAGTCACTTGGCTCAAAGATGGCCACCCATTAGCCCACAACTTTGACTATGATATCATAAGCAAATCTAACAAGTCTACACTCACTATCTTCTATCCAACCACAGACCACGAGGGGACATATGACTGTGTCATAACTAATAAACATGGCAAATCCATCTGTACCGCCACTCTCGAGATCTCAGACAAAAAGGTGGTGAGAAGGACAGGCGCCACACAGGAAGTGGTGGTTACAGAAGAGATAGACAAGGGTGAAGAAAACCAAGAGAGCCTGATGGAGGAGGAACTTCAGTCCTACATGGAGTCGGGGAAGGCAACGCTACAGGTGCCTCAGGCAGTGATCCACAGGCGCCACTGCTCGGATGAATCTTTCAGCTCCTCAGCTGTAGAAATCAGAATTACTGCTCCCACACCTGTCCCTGAGATGACAGAGGAAAATACTGATGACAAACCTCAGGCTTTTACAGAGAACCCTTCGGGCGTGCCGAGTGATGAGGGAGCCTCTCAGACTGTCAAACATAAATTCACTTTCTCCTTTGATGTGGTCGGTGAAGCTCCTCATGTCATCAGCGAATTAGAGAATATCACATGCTCTGAAGACAACACTGCTGTATTAGAGTGTGTCATTACAGGTGAACCTGCCGCAGAAGTTGAATGGTATTGTAATGATATTCGCCTCGAACTCACGGGCGGGAAATACAGAGTTGAGGTAGACGATAAAGTGTATAGGCTGTATATCAACAGTTTTACATACACTGATGCTGGAGTGTACAAATGTGTTGCTAGAAATAGGTTGGGAGAGGTGACAAGCATCTCTGATGTGTCATTTCAAGTTGAAGAGCCTGTGCAGTTTTCAAAGAGAGGTGGTGTTGTTGAGGATGATGTATTCCACAAAGCTGGCATCACTTATACTAAGTCTCTCCCCCAAGCGCCTTCAGAGGTAGCAGCCAAAGCCATAAAGTCCAGACCTAGTGTCTCTAGAGAGCCTCCAGCTTTATCCGGCTGTGGTCTGCAGGCTTCTGCTGCTGTGATAAAAGTTTCTAAGATTAAACAAGCTTTTGAGTCAGACTCTCCAGTTGCTTTAATGACTCCCACCTCTCCGGAGGAGCAGAGAATAGAAACATTTTTCCCTGAAGAGTTTATACCAGTGGTGGCCAGTTCCCCTGACACGCAGGAACAAATAATTGCACCTAAACCTCTACCTGATGGCACTCAAACTATTCCTGTAGGATCCAAATCTGTCTCTTCTAAGACCTCACAGTTTACCTCCCCCAGGGAGGAAGGCAGTGACATCTGTGTGGTACCTTGTGATGTTGAAGAGGGGGCAGTTTTCGAGGAAAGCCATAGTGCAGTTAAACAGTTTGTAGAGGATGTTAAGGAGTCTCCAGAGCTGGTCAGGCCTAAGCCACAGAAACCTGTTTGTTTACCTGTACAAGGGGAGGCAGGTGAAGGGGAGATGGTAAGAGAGGGCACTGTGCCTACACAGTTTGATAGAAGTAGCAGCTTCATCCAATTCCAGTCAGAAAAAGTTCCTGCAGTGAAACGCTCCGTCAGAACTTCAGCTCTAGCTGAGGAGGTTGTAAAGCCTAAAAGAATTTCTGAATCTTTCAAACCTGACAAGCAAAGTGCACCTGCAAGGCCTGAAATCGTTAGTGGGGCTAGTGTTGTGGAGGGGTTGACAGAAGTGGAAAAACAAGATGTTAAAGGAAGTACTGAGGGATACGCTCTCATGTCTGGGTTGCAGCATATGAGTGACGAGTTAGAACTTGCGGGTGAGGAGTTGATTTCAATCCCAGAACTCTCTTTGGACAAACATGCAAGGAGCGAGCAGATTTCCATTCCAGAGCCCTCTTTGGACAGCGGCGTCTTCCTCAGTATGCCGGACTCCCAGGCTGATGTAATAAAAGTGGCAGAGGGAATGGTGGCTGATGACGTAGTTGACCCTCATATACAAATCATGGGTGAAGATGGCCATGTGAAGGCAGAACATAAACCGCTTATTGTCAAGCCTAAAGTAGACATGGTTGGAAGAATTAAACCACTCAGTCTGCCTGTGGATGCTGTTGTCCAGGGACAGGAAAGACGTAGTTCAGACAGGGCCTCAGCAGCTGAAGCTGGGGTAGCAGCAGCAGCAGTTAGCCCCATGGAGGAAGAGGAGGTAACTTTCAGTGCTGTTTACGACTACTACAACCCTCCAACTGACTGGGGAAGGCCACTGTCCCCTGAGTCTGAGATGTCCATAGAGATTGGCAGCACTTTGAGCGAAGAGATAGCTGAGGTAGCTGAGAGGTTCTACACCCCAGGCTCGTCTACTGAGGTCTCACAGCCAATTGCAGAGTCCTTCCACACTCCCAAGTCTCCCATG
Source organism: Seriola lalandi dorsalis (assembly GCF_002814215.2). Lineage (NCBI taxonomy): Eukaryota > Metazoa > Chordata > Actinopteri > Carangiformes > Carangidae > Seriola > Seriola lalandi. Next base: position 7,046 of record NW_019444516.1, read on the forward strand.
TCCTTCCATACTCCCAGTTCTGATGCACCAGGTGGGTTTATGACTCCTCAAGAGTATCCCTTCTCCCCTGTAGAACACCAGAGACCCTCGACAGGAATCTCCAGCGAGAGGTTCTTCTCACCCCTTCAATTCCTGACATCTCCTGCTGATGAGGGCATTGAAACGACACCTCTTGGAATAAATGTGGACGAGAATCAATTCCTCACCAGGGGTAGAGGGTCTACAGGCCTACAGGAGAAAGTGCAGGGAATTCCTCCCGCCTTCCTCAAACCTCTCATTAAGAAGAGAGTCTTTGAAAATGACTCGCTAACATTCTGTGCTGAGGTGTTTGGCCTACCTTCCCCTGATGTGAAGTGGTTCTGCAACAAAACCCAACTGGTGGCAGATGACAGAGTTAAAATGGAGAGAGATGGCGATACCATCTCACTTACAATTCACAATGTCACTAAAGCAGACCAGGGAGAGTATATATGCGAGGCTGTGAACTATGTTGGGGAAGCCAGAAGTGTTGCATTAGTGGTAGTTGTATCACAGGAAGTGAGGTTCATGCCTGCCCCACCTGCTGTCACTCACCAGCATGTGATGGAGTTTGATGTGGAGGAAGATGATTCTTCTCGCTCTCCATCCCCTCAGGAGATTCTGCTTGAAGTAGAATTGGATGAAAACGAGGTGAAAGAATTTGAGAAACAGGTTAAGATCATCACCATTCCCGAGTACACAGCTGACAACAAGAGCATGATCATATCTTTGGATGTGTTACCGAGCATTTATGAGGAGGGTGCTGTGGACTTTGTCACCCAGGAGCATGATGAGTTGAAAATAGCTTTTGAGGTCACTGAGATGCCTCCAAGGTTCATTAATCCCATCTGTGACATGGAGGCCCCAGAGGGAACCACAGTCATGTTTGAGTGCTCACTGATGGGAATTCCATCTCCCATTGTGTCCTGGTTCAAAGGTGACAAAAAAGTTCCTCACAATAACAAGAAATACTTGCACTCATCCGATGGAGACAACCACTTCCTGAAGATCTGTAAAGTGTCAACACAGGATAGCGGAGTGTATACCTGCAGAGCTATTAACGTTGTTGGGGAGACTCTGTGTAGGGCCTCCGTGGTGGTGTTAAGTGCCAAGACTTTCTCAGGGAAGACTAGAGGCAGGGAGTTGACCGCTGTGTCTCTTGGAAGTGCCAAAGTTCAACCACAGAAGTTCGACTTGATGGTTGGCAACACATCGTTTGATGGTGAACAGGTGTCAGAAATTGAGCTTGAGTTTGAGTTTGAGCAAGAGGCAGATGAGTCGCAGCGAGCAGTCAGACTGGTGGCCAACACTGACAACGAAATGAGTGAACAGGGAGAAAAATATGTAAGCATCAATTTTGATGTGTTTGCTGAACCAGCAAAAGATGATAAGGTAGAGTTCAAAGGGAAGTCCTCTGATATGTGTAGCTTCCAGTTCCAGGTGACTGAGACAGCCCCTAAATGTGTCATCCCACTGACCAACGTCACAGCAGCAGTAGGGACACCTGTTATCCTCCAGTGTCTGGTTAGTGGTAAGCCAAACCCCACCGCAGAGTGGTACAAAGATGGAGATCGCGTCGCAGACAGCAGATGTATAATCCAGGAGAAAACCACGGGCCATTTCAATCTGCTCATTACTAATGTGACCCAGAGTGATGCTGGTGAGTACAAGTGCATAATCCAAAACACAGCTGGGTGCGTTGAAACTACAGCACTGCTGAAGGTGTTTTAGGAGTTGAAGGTCTGGGGCTGGTTGCTCAAAGATAAACTTACTATCCAATTTCAACTCTCTTAAGAATTTGAAAGTAACATGGCTGACCAAGCAACTTCTACAAGCTTTAACTGCTTTACTGGGAAACCTAGATGAGTGAAGCAAAAACCTAAAATAAACAGAAAATGTTGTCACATTTATGAGCTGTCTAAAAACATTAAGTTTTCCTCATTTTCTCAGTTCGGTGTGGTTTAGTGCTGCCACTAAAACACAACTTATAGTTAGCCACTCAGCCCCCAGGTTATCTTCGAACTCTTTCGGATTGAATTAGTCAGTTATTACTTTTGTTTGTCTAACCCACGTTAGCTAAGATTGGCCAGACTCAGTAGGAAATATTATGTTACCTTTGGGCAACCAGCCTTGAGTAATGTAGGTGAATGTAGGTGTGTACATGTTCATCGTAAGTTTGTCAGTGATGAAAATATCATCTAGAAAAAAATAAAACGGTTGAGTACTGTCAGCAGGTCAGTGTGCTGGTAAATTGTTCATTTAAAACTCAACAGTTTTATTTTAAGTTTTGGTAGAAAAAGATATATTTATGTTTGCTGCATCTGTTGTGTTTTATCCAAAGTTGTGCACTTAAAGAAAAATTTTACCAGTCCGTTTTTAACATTGCGGTGTTCACATCAGTTTGCACCACCAACTCGGAATATTAGGTATGTGTGAAGCAAACATCTCATATACGCCAAACATTTGGCGAAATACATATCATTGACAATTTTTTGTTGAAGTAGTGACGGTAAGTGTTTGTGTGAAGCTGCAAAGCCAAGGTAATGATTTCACTGAGAGGTAACTAAAAAATTAATTTGTATTGAACATGAAATACAAGAATACAATCAAAGTCATTCACCACCCATAATTATTTGGACTGGGACTGGAATTAAAGGAATCAATAATTCAGGACAAACTTATCATAATATGTTGCATATGTTTTAACAGTTCATTTATGTATGATAAGTAGATGTGAAATAACCCATCTACTACATGCCATGTAGAGAAACTGAAAAAATAGCAACCAAAAATGTATTAGTAATGTCACCTGGGTGTTGAGCGAAACTAAAAAAATGTTTGGTGTCAGTTCAGTCACTGCAGTGTTTGAATAATAATAAAAAATAGATCTTAAAAGTACTATGTATTTCACTTATCAGTTTTTTTCTCATCAATATGAAAAATAGTCTCAGTCCTTATAACTAAAAAATTTATATTTTAACAGTGATCCTATCAAAAATCTTGAAACTATCAAGAATATATTGTCATATTGCTTACTTGAAATGATTCACTTGTTTGTGTGCAATGTTGTGGCCGTATTTTGTTTTGGTTTTTTGTGTTTGTGTCAGAGTTTTTGCTGCTTGTGAAAGATATTTTTAGGATCTTAAAAGAAGTTGGTAATTCATAGTAGAGTAAGTTGATTGATGAATAATTTTAAAAATGGATAATACTGTGAAACTTTTTTTAAATTTAAATATAAGTTTTGATGTCTTGTAAATATGTGTAATTTTAGGGGTGTATGAGTAGTGGTTATCAGTAAAATAAGCCAAAAGAAATCAGCATTGAGTTGGTTTATTTGTACAGACATCATGTTGGTTTGTCTCAGAGTTTATATAATAAAATATTTGATCATCTAAAGTTGAAGTCTGAGCTTGATTTGTTTTTTTTTTGTTTTTGTTTGTTTTAAACAATTCCATTTGTCGATTGTCAAATTAACAGGATAAAATACGTGTCTAAAAATTACCTACATTGTGTAAAACCTGGAATCACTTGAACATTTTTAATATCGGTGCCAATACATTTCCTGATTTGGGATGGATACTGAACAATACGCCTTGGTCATTTTTCACCTTAAAAGTTTAACTGTAATAGATGGGATGTACATGATGTGTGACGTCAATGTGCATCCCATCTATTACACATGTTCATGTTATCAGCATATGAGAATATCGTGACTATTTGTTTACTTCTGTATGAGATTCAAATGGTTATTTGGTCTATTTAGGTTTAATAATTATAATGAAATCCATAAGTAACTGAAGAAAACTAAAAGCAAAACTTAGGAATTAAAAGAGAAATAACACCAACCTTTCTGATTCTGAATATGATATAAAAAAAAATGGAAACAAATAACCAGAGAAATAAATCACTTTATTCAGCTGTGAAAAGATCAGAGAATCATCTATTCGTTTCGGGGAAAACACTCTTCTTCTCTTTGTCCATGTTTAGGTCATTCTCTTGATTTTTAGCAAAAAGTGTTTTTTACATAAATCAATTCACTGTTAAAAATATTACGTCACTGTTAATATGTTAATATTTTTGTCACATATTTTAGTATATAGTAGGGCTGTCCTTTTTAAATCACTTAGTCGATAAACAGGTAATTAGGATGTTTGTAATGTAATGTGTATTTTTTCCTGTAATGTGGATTAGAAATGAACTTGTAAAAGGTTTTTACTTTGCCAGATTCTAAAAGATTTGCCGCAATCACCTGCAGAGGGCTAATAATACTAATCAGAGTTCCTCATTTACTCAACTTAATGAGTGTTTGGAAAATAATCCTATGACCATTAGTCGACTAAGAATTTCTGTTGTGAAGGACAGCCCTAATATCTGCTTTTATGAATTCACTGTTAATATCATAGGTTTTGTCGTTTGGATATTGTTATCAGTCTTACTCAATATTTCCTGACAGAGCATTGTAGCACCACCGTCACCACTGTCGAAGAACAAGAGGAAACCTACTACACTGGTGTCCAGTTACCAAAGAAAACAAAAACACTTGAATTCAAGCCAGAGTCCAAACGTTACTCTTCCACTTTAGAGAAGAAGAAAGAAAAACCAGTTTTCCTTAGCCAGCTCTCCCCAGCAGCTGTAACCAGTGGGGAAACAGCCAGGTTTACCGTCAAAGTGTCCGGCTTTCCAAAGCCAACTGTTCAATGGTCTCACAATGGAACAATACTTAAGACCTCCTCTATGTATAAGCTAATAGAGGAGAGGGAGGAATACACTTTAGTAATCACCAAGGTCACATCTGAGGTTCAGGGTGAGTACTCTTGCACTGCCACCAACAGATTTGGCAAGACAACATGCACCACGTACCTTGAAGTGAAAAAGCCTGATGTTAGCCAGGCAGAGAAATGGGTTGAGAAGATGTTTAAGGTCACAGGTCAGCCTCCTACTTTCACTGTTCAGATCCAGCCTGTGAGGTGCTCAGAAGGAGGAGAGGTTTATTTTAATTACAAAGCCAGCGGTGATCCAATCCCTGATGTAAAGTGGTTCAAAGGTGCTTTCCAGATCCAGCCCAGTAGAAACTGTATCATTATAGCTAACCCAGATGGATCTGGCTTCATCAATATGAAGAGTGTCAAACAGGAAGACAGTGGTTTGTATACATGTAAGGCCTCCAACCCATTTGGGGAGGCGTCTTGTGGTGCTGAGCTTGTTGTGTTTAGGGAATCAGTCTCTGTTTCCCACAAACAGGAGCAGATGACAGTGGTTCAGAAGAAAGGCTACAAGGTTTCAATGACAGAACAGGCAACCGAGTCTCGCTTGTACCAGGTCAGCCTCCCAGGCCAGGACAGGGCTAGGTCAGATCAGATGGTTTATACCATCGGCACTGAGGACCGGCAGATAATTCCCAGTGAGCAAGTGGGCTCCCTTAGAGACCTTGATATCTCTGCTGCAACTGTTCATCGTGAGCATTTGACCCACCAGGCAGCAGTGCTTCAGTCTCATGAGATAGAGGAGAGAGTGTCAATGGTTCCTACCCATCCACCTCAGGTTTCAGCTGTTCCTGCAAAACAGCTCCATATGGCAGCGTTTACATCGTCTGTCGAAGAGAGTCAAGACCTCACAGAACAGCACTGTGATCGCATTCAAAGCCCTGAGGTCATTGAGCTTCAGGTGGCTAGAGAAAAGAGGTCAAAGGTGATGTCAGCTGTTGCTGAGGAGTTCACACCACTCTCTAGTGTTAGCACAGAGGCTCTGGCTGACAGGAAGTCTGCTATGGTCAGACCCACTTCAGAACCTAAACATCTCGTCAGTGGGCATCAGGTCGAGTCACAACTGTCCATCCTGAAAGAGCAGTCTCAGGACATCCCCAAACCACAGGAGGAGAAGGGTTACAAGGTTAAGGAAGGTGTTAAGATTTTATACTCAGCCCAGTCTGCAGAAAAACGTGTGCTTGCAGAGGGCCACACAACTGAACTAGCAACAGCAGATTCTGCTGTGAAGTCTTCCATTGGAAAAGAACAGCACAAACCCATCTTGGCCTCAGTCAG
>NW_019444517.1:0-2623 GCF_002814215.2 Seriola lalandi dorsalis
TGAAGAGCATTAACAGAGCACTAAAGTGAGATATGGTTTTATATAAAATTTTATTATTTACTCTTGAATCTCACGTATTCTTGGTGCGTTTCCCTCCAGCTCTCCTGCTCCACCAGCGGGCCAGGATGGAGCGTCTAATGAAGGAGTTGATGCTGGAGAAGCAGAAACTAGAGCAGCTCAAGGCTGATGTCAACAACATGGAATACGATGCCCTTCAAAGACGCTTTCGACGAGTCAATTCGACCAGTCTTATACCCAGAGTAAGGACTGAGCATGTACATTGACTCACCAGTACATTGTTGCTAGTTACGCATTTGCAAATTTTATGTCACCACAAAGCTTTTTATACATTTTGAGATGCTCACAATAGATAATGTACAACCACAGACTGTGGAATGATGAATGATTTTATCAGCTCAGGGGAATATTTTAGACTTTGTCTTCATCTGTCATGGAGGCTCAGGAGGGTCTAGCAGGTACATTGCAATTGACAGTCTGAGTTTGCATCAGCCTTTGGACTTCACAGCCATTTCAAAAAGCAGAGAAGGATTAAAGTTAACATTACAAACAATCAAATTCAGTTGTCCAGATGCAGGGAAAATGTAGCCATAAAAGTAATGATAAGGCAAATTGCATTATTGTATTATACAAATTGATTTCTTACCGATAAGAAGTTTGAAAGGGGCAGTTGGGAATGTTTGGTGGTCTGTTTTTGTGTAATCTAACTGGGTTGCGTGTTTGCACTGACTGCAGCCTGAAGAGATGACCCGATTGCGGAGTCTGAACAGACAGCTTCAGATTGATATCGACTGTACCCTGAAGGAGACAGATCTACTGCAGTCTAGAGGTATACATAAACACACACACACGCGCCACATGAACACACAGAAATGCACATTCCTACAGAAACCTTTGAAGTGTTCCTCTGATTTATTTGAAAGCATTGATCTTGAAAGAGCCAAGCCCAGAAGCAGACAGAGTCGGGTCCAAAGTGATGGATGGGGCTCCATCTCACTGCATACAGATGCAGCATTCTAACATGACCGGCTGGTCTGTGACAGGACACAGGCTGATCCATGGTTGACCCTCATTGGGTCTGTGCACAGTGTTTGGCTGGTACGTGATCCCTGTCGATTACGTAATTGATAACAGTACTGCCTCGAAATGCCCCTAACCACACTGTGGAAATTAGTTGCGATGGTTTATCTATTTACCTGGTGTGGTGAAGTTAGATGCTGAAACACTGTAAATGGCAGCAGGATCCAGAGTGTGACCAATTTACTTGCAATTAGCCCAGTGCCACTGAACATTTGGGCTGTGGTCTTTTTGGAAAACAAATCCCTTCCCAAGTCACGGTTGTCTTGCAGACTGCAGCAGGGTTTCCTCCGGGATTTATTTGTACTTTACTGTGTTTATCTGACCCTCTACCTTAACACGCTTTGCAGGGCCTTCTGTAGAGAAGCATCCCCACAGCATGATGCTGCCACGTCAGGCTTCATGGTTGGGATGGCATATTTCTGGTGATGTGTATTGTTTGGATTAGAGCCCAACCGGTACAGGATTTTTCAGGATGATACCAATTTTGATATTTGATAAATCTGATAACGATGTATTGGGCAGTATTGTATTATTATGATGATTATTATTGTTGTTGTTGTTGTTGTTGTTGTTGTTGTTTTTACAAACGCATGAGCAAAGATTTTTAATAAGTATCCTTTTCATTTAGTTATTGAGGGAGGATGGGGACTGTCTGAATCAGCTTTCACTGTCATTCATTGTCATTGTTTATGTCAAGTATTTTTCTGCTGGTCTAATAATATTCCCTCTCATATAACCAGTTCTAGCCAGCTGTTTTGAAATGTGATGGTCAGACATTAATTATCAAGGTTTGTGTTAATTCTGAAAAGGTGTTGTGATTCAGTTTTAAAATTTTGAGACAAACTACCAGTGTAAATATCTTTGGTCAAAGTTGTGAGTATTTGCAATGCACTGACTGTAACTGGACTGATGCGAGTGGATATATTTACCATTATGTCATTTAGGCAGAATGATTATAATGCTATATGTTAACAGCTTGTTAGCTGCCTTCCACTTACAAGCCATGACATTAGCTAGAATTGTGGCTAACTAATTTAGAAAGCTGTGAGCAAGAAAATTATCTTACTGTTTATTTCACATAAACATAAAATCAAGTTTGTCAACCTATAGCCTAAATAAAACAGGATTAGAACTGTTTTATGTTATAAATACGACTAAATACCATTTCTAGAGCTGCAACAGTGATGTTAACAGCAACTCTATAAACTCAATATCTTACTGGAAAGAAATCTAAAATGTCAGTAAAATAAATAATACATCTGACATTATCTAAAGTTTAGAGAGAATGACAAACACAGACATCAGTAAGTATTAGTCTTTCCTTCTGTCCCCTGTCGTCCTCCCTCTGCTGCTGGTAGAGAGAGGACGGGCTGCTTTGTCTCAGTCAGTAACTCAGTTTAAGATTTGTGGAAAACTGAGATAATCCGTTAGACGACGTACAGACAACTTTCGTTTTAGCTTCTTCATAACAAGACGCTATTAGCTCAACTACTGCGCTGTGGTTGTGTAAAGCATGCTGGGACAC
>NW_019444518.1:0-2623 GCF_002814215.2 Seriola lalandi dorsalis
GTATGCTTTAATTGTCTGCGAAATGAGGTATGTGTAACTGTGTGGTTCTTTGCATTCAAAGCTAATATAGTTAGAATATAAAGAAATTAGCTTTACTGCAAATTTCCCAACTGTGGGACTAATAAAGGAATATCTTATCTCTTATCTTTCTTAACTATTGGTGGTTGCAGCGTGCTGTGTGCTAGTGGAACACAATGCTAGCAGTGATCAGATGAACCTAAGTGCTTTGCACATTTCAGTCAGACTAAATGTAATCTTTAAAAACCAAAACGTTTTTAGGAAAATTCAACTTTTTTCAACATGACTATTAATATACATCATCATTTACATCCAGAGTATATGTTCCTGGGGGGATAAAGTAAACATATAGAGATCAAAATATGTAAGAACAACTAAATTAACACATGATAATTTTTCTTCTTGATTTTTTTTTTAGTTTAGTTGTGTGGAATAGGTCGTGTTGTGTTGTGCCAGTACTGTAAAAGATATTGTGCTATTAACGTATGTTATTCAGCAACCAAGAGAAGATGAGGTAGGGAAAGCTGGTAAAAGATTTTGCTCTATTCTAGATAATTAAGACCCTGAGAAGCTCATATGTACATATGAGATCCAGAGTTATCTGACCAGTGCAGCTGCTGTAATTTCACATGACCCACACAAAAACATAGCCTATATAATTCTCTATACTGGCACTTACAGAATGCTCTATTTTCTGAATTGCTTCATTTATAGGTTTTCAATTGTATCTTATGTATTAATAAATAACAAGTAGAACAAATAATCAACTGCAAATATTTGTTTAAATGAAACAATTAACAACTTCTTCAGATAATAGACCACCTGTTGGTTTTCTGTAAACACTGTCAAGTCTTCAGGGTGGCCAAGACATTTCTGAACTCACCAAATACTCCCTTGAGTGTGATAAATAAGACATCTCTGTGCAGGTGTTACGCAGCACACTGAGGATTTTGTTTGTGTGTATGGTTTGTGTTACCATTTACTCTTGTGTGAGAGAGAAATTCAAATTAGTTAGGAGAGAAAGGGAGCGAGTGTGTTTTTCTTGAGTCGACACCAAAAAGTTATGACTACGTTTGTTTTACTGAAGGCAGCAAGTTCAGGTAAGTCGAATAATTAAAATACATGTACCAAGTGGGCCTTTCTGTTTACACCTGTGAAATATCCTGTACTTATTATGGTACTGTTTTCATTTATAAGTATGGGACATAGTATTGAAGTTGTTACCTGTAAAGGTTATAACTGTGACAACAGGCATGATTTTATTTATTGATTAATTTGCTGTTTGCCGTTTATGTGGAGACTGCATCATAAATGAAAATTATACCATCAGTCTTCATCTCATCAAAGTCAGAATGATACTGACATTGTAAAATGATACAGCCACACTTTATAAAAGTATTCAACATACAGTAATGGCTTTTTGTTGATATGTGATGCAGTGATGGAGCACGCTGAACTCCCTGATCTGGCCTGAGAGTGAATGCTTGAAGCTTGAACTGTTTTTAAGATAGGGACATCAATTGTAGCCAAGTAACTTTCCCCTTTTCCTTCTCAGTTTGTTGGTCTAATATTCTACACATTTAACTGCATAAAGAAATATTCAAATCTCAGTACTTGCATACCAGTATGCAGTAGATTAATTGGCATGGTGTACTGAAAACTACTTAACAATAATTGTATCATATTGATACAATCAGTATCAAACTAGAATTACTGACTCAGAGTTGTATGCTTCCACCAACCAGTCAAGTTGCAGGAAATATGGTTACAATCTCCCCTTCCTGAGTTACAGCGCTGAATAATGGCCAGAAGTGTTTTTGCAGAACATTCTGATTTCACAGTGAAGTTGACCTTTGACCGTTTGGATAATATCATCACTTCATCATTTTATCCCATTAGACATTTGTGTAAAATTGTGTCATAATTAGTGTATGACCTGTGACCTTGACCTATGACCACCAAAATCAAATCAGTTCATTCTTGACTCCAAGTGAACTTTTGTACCAAATTTGAAGCGATTCCCTCAAGGCGTTACTTAGGGTTCAGGAGAATGGTATGTACGTACGGATGGATGGACAACCTGAAAACATAATGCCTCCGGCCATAACTGTCGCCGGCACATAGTAACAAGTAGCCCTTGATAGTTAAATTACTTCATGCATTTCTGGGTGTCCTCTACTGTATATCATCTTTTTACAAAAAGAAAATTATGAAATATGATTTGCATGGATGATGCACGTTTGTGGATTCCATAAAATTTCAAGAGATCATACTCAGGTAAGTGTGGAGATGAGGTGAAGGTAAAATCCCTGTTGACATAACATTTCATAAAATCAGCATGACTTGAAATGTAAATACAGTCTGTAAGTGCATTTTTGCAATAAATGTTTTTTGTTTAGTTTGCTGAACTGAGAAACAGGAATGCCAGGTCATCCCTTCAACTTCCCAGCTCGTTCTAGACCTCCCTGAACCGAGATGCGTTAGTGCGTGATGCTGTCAGTGAATGACTATGAATTGATTTGGTAAGTCTGATTACTGATTTATGATCCTTTCTTTGGGAGTGGTGCATTTCAACAAAACTACTAATATTTTTTTTAGATTAATC